>NC_054471.1:68819219-69119219 GCF_017639515.1 Carcharodon carcharias
TTGGGCTCTTCGCCTGCCCACCAACCTTAAGGTTGGACAGGCAGTGTGGTTAACAACTTTAATTGCTTTTTTAATGGCCTTAGTAGTGTCATTTTACGCGTCAGCGTGTTGGCTCAGCCCCGCACGCCGATGGCAATATTCTGCCCATAGTTTCACTGATGTGTGCTCCTGTGGTTGCATCATTGACAATTGATGCAATTTTTTTCTACCTGGGCTTCTTGGATCATCTACATGCAGAGGTAAATCAGATGGGAAGGATGTCAAAGCTGAAAGGGAGCCCACCCAATTTTCCTCTATTGCTGGTCACATGTGATCCAATACAATCAGGTGCAGGGCCCCTTCCATCCTCCACAGGCAAAAATCAGTACAAAGCAGCCAGCTTGATTGGCACCCCATCCGCAAACTTTCACTCCCTCCACCACTGAGACACAGTAGCAGCAGTGTGTATTATCTACAAGATGCACTGCAGGAACTCACCAGTCCTCCTTAGACAGCAACTTCCAAATGCATGACCGATGCCATTTAGAAGGACAAGGGCAGCAGACACATGGGAACACCACCACCTGGAGGTTCCACTCCAAGCCACTCACCATCCCGACTTGGAAATATATCACCGTTCCTTCACTTTCACTAAGTCAAAATCCTGGGACTCCCTTCCTAACAGCACCATGGGTGTACCTACACCACATGGACTGCAGCAGTTCAAGAAGGCAACTCACCACCACCTTCTCAAGGGCAACTAGGGATGGGCAATAAATGCTAGCCCAGCCAGCGAAGCCCTCATCCCATGAACAATAAAATAAATGCCATTGCTCCTGGGTCAGAAGGGCTCAGTTGAAAGAAGAGTGGCATCCTGACGAGACCCTCAGGCCCCGCAGCAGATGCGCATGGTGACGGCTAGAGGGCCTAAAACATAACCAAACAACTGGTTGAAATCCTAGGGAACCAAGGCAGGTCTTTTGACCAGCCCACCTCAACACCGGCCATGTCCCTGTGCAGCTTGAGCATTTTGGTGTTCTGCAGCTTCATGTTCTGTCTCCTCTCCCTCCTTCTCTTCCACATCCTCCTTCACCTCTTCCTCTGATGAGCTGTGACCTTCCAAGGGCATCACCCTCTTCTGAGACCACATCTCTCTGGAGGGCCTTGTGCTGGTCTGCTGTGCTTCCTGTAACAATGAGGAAGAACCTTGTAGGAGTGTACTGCAGGGCGTCATCCAACTGGTCCAGGTACCAGAAACACATCCTCAGATGGCAGTTGGCTTGCTCAATGTTTGTCCTACTAAGCAGATGGCTTCAGCTGTATTGCCTCTGTGCCTCTGTCTCTGGCTCTTGGAGAGGGGTGAGTAACCATCTCTTCAAAGGACATCCCTTGTCTCCTCCATGGAGATGGAGTGAAGACCTGATTTTGCTTGTGGACGATGGAGGAGTCACAGCAGCTGCCAGGATAGCAAGCATGCACATAGAGGGAGCTCTTGTTGGAGTCTCAGACCAGTTGAACAATGAGGGAATGGAAGCCCTTCCGATTGATATATTTGACTGACTGATCACTGGCTCCCTTAATAGCTACTTGAGTGTAATTGATGTTGCCCTGTACATGGGTGAATTCAGCAATGGAGGCAAAACGGGTTGCCCTCTGTGACTGTGAGGCTGTGTGTGACTGGAATTGAATGTACTGTCTAGCTCTCGCAAATAGGGCATCAGTGACCTCCAAGATTCAGTGGAGTGGAGCTGTTTGTAAGATGCCATCAAGGTCTGCAGCTGATCCTTGGAAGGTTGTTCAAGGTCATAGTAACTTTGGCAGTTACTGTCAGGGCATGAAGAGCAGTGCTGTGAGGTATGAGGCCTTTAGTGATGAGGGCACATATCTGGAGAGTTACATTCTCCTGTGGCGCTGGTTCTCAGTCATCTCCAAATAGCTCCATCTTCACTGGTAGATTTTATACCTTCATGTCCTTTCTGCCCCTCATTCTTCTCCTCTGCCCTCCTTATGCCGAGGCTCTGTCCTTCCTGCAGAGAGTATTGCTCTTCATTACCACTGGAACCAAAATCTGAGTCTGTTTCCATTGCAAGCTTCTGCTTTCCTTATGCTCAAGTGGCCCCTCAGTTGTGCTTGGAAGCCTTTCTCCCCCAACTTATGCCCCATGATGCCAGGAGGGTGACACCTCCTTCACTAGCCACCCAGTTCTAGCCCACTCTCCCCACAGCCTGCGCTGACCCAATTACATTTGTGTGCCAATGGTCAAATCCCCTTCGGCATTGTTCAGCCTTTCATGGGTTCCAGCTAATTCCCTGGGGCAGCCAGGACTGGGCCCCCACTGTGTGTCTACCACCATTCACCAGGTCTGTCCCAGACAGTGCATGAAGCCTGTCAAAATCTGAATAGACCCTTTAACATGCTCTCAATGAGCTCTTTAACAATATTAATTGTCATTGTTAATGGACTGGTTGGGATCTAAGGGCCACCCTCCCCCCATGAAACTCGCTGTGACAATTCAGCCCTCTTTCAGCTGTCACTCAGCTAATTTCCTAACCCAGGTCAATAATGTGTCTTCAATTCTACTTCAACTTTAGCTAACAGACTCTTATAGCAGACTTTATCAAATGCCTTCTGGAAATCTACGTAATCAACACCCATAGACATTCTCCTGTCCTCCACTTTATCCAATCTTAATTCCCAGTCACTAATGGAGTTAAACAGAGCTCTTAGCTGACATCAGCCCTCTTCTGCATGGTCTTCTGTGCCATGATCTCCAAGGCCTCCATGATGGTGATCCTGGCATCGAAATCAGCTATCATATGGGTGGGAAGCTGCTCAAGTCAAGTGACTCCAATCAAAGACCAAGATCTCCAAGGACATGCTTCATGACTAGGCATTAGCTGCCAGTTCCGAGCTGGACAGCATAAAGAAAATGGAAGTAGTGTACCAGCCTGCTCCAGGAAAGCCTTATATCAAGCCGAATGTTTCAGTCTATGACCAGAACCTATCTGCAATGGACAGGTTCATTTACCTCAGCAGCACCCTTTCTCAGGGTGTCTACATTGACAACGAGGCACATGCAAGGACTGTCAAAGCAAATGAGAATGGAGAGGAATAATTCTGCCTACCAAACTGAAAGTCGATAGACCAATAGTCTTGCCCACTCTGCCCTACACATGCAAAATTTTAACTGTGTACCAGCGTCATGCCAAGAAGTTCAATCACTTTCACTTGAGCTGCCTTCACAAGCTTCTAAAGATCAGATGGCAGGAAAAATATCAGACACTGAGTGCTCACCTGAGCTGGCATACCTAACATCCACATCATACTGGGACAGTGACAACTGAGTTGGGCTGGTCATGTAACCAGGATGCTTGACACTTGCTCACCAAATCGAATCTTCTATGGAGAGCTTGAGTCTGGGTTGCGATCTCATAACAGTCAAAGAAAGCGCTACAAAGAAATCCAAACGCTTCACTTAGGAGTTTTGATATCGACTTTGATTCCTGGGAGAAGCTCACCCAGGATCACGGCACATGGCGCAACCAAATAAAAAAATGGTGCGGCTTCCTTTGAAAGCAAGTGCATATCAGAGGCAGAGAGAAAAGGCAAGGAGGGGAAATCCAGAGCCAGCACCTCATCCAAAACTCAATTGCCTGTGGTATTCCTTCCTATTTGCAGCAGAACCTTCCAGGTGTGGATCAGCCTTAATTAGCAGTCACCTATGCACCCACCGGAATGCTCCCAAACACTCCAAATGAGGGACATGGTCATCTTTACTTCGAAGGGCAGAAAAAGATGTTAGGCACCTCCTCAAAAAATTCAATCAGGTTTGTCAGGCATGACCTACCTTCACAAATCCACACTGGTTCACCCTGATCAGCTGATAATTTTCAATGCATTCAGGCACCTTATCCTTAATTATAGACTGGTAATTTCTCACCAACGAAAGTTAGGGTAACTGTTATATAATTCCCTGTTTTCCTCTGTCACTTTTCTTAAATAATGTATGCAGATAATAATTGACAGAAATGGTGTTATGCCATCATATTGACATTGATGTATGGGAGTGAAAAAGGCTTCATAAAAAATGAATAGCTCCAGTTCAAAATTCAGCAAAAGCAAATCAAGATGGAAAAACTCAGACTAATCCATTTCTATACGACCTGGGAAAACAAATCTGTATTGTGGGGCATTAGGAAACAAAAATAGAAAGAATATTACTGGCAGCCACAGAGAAATTCTGTGGAAAACTAAACATTGCGTTGATACAGGGAGGAACTCGGTAGTACATACCTAACAGTAATGGAACTCTACGAGTAAATTCTTATCAATAATTGTACAGCGAGCAGCTGTCAGTGCGCAGTTTGTAAGGTTATCTTCCTTTCTAAATCCTACAAAACATTTATTTCAATCAGGTGACTATGGCAACTGTGTTTAGTTTTGTAAGGCTGAGCAACAAGTAGGTCAGTATTGTTAATCTTCCCTATGTACCATTTCTTAAGATGCCAAAGAAACCAGAGAAGGCCTCTGCCAATCTGCAACTGGACAGACCGAGCAGAGTGGGCACGTGCCCTTCACTATATTATTTAAATTGGATTAAGCATGCCCATGTGACCTGCATGGCCCACGTTCCTTTATTAAAGGCTCTATAGCATCATAGTACCATCCTTCTTACCACAATGATAATGGAGTGGTTGATAAGTCAGAGCAATCAATCTCTTTCAATTAGTATACGGGAAACCCAGACATGAGGTAAAGAAAGCCTCGACTGATGAAATGCTTCTGGAAACAAGGCCTGGATATTTACTGGGACAGGTTATGTAGGATAGGGGAGGAATGGTTATGTGGGGTTGGGATGGGGGTGCGGGATTATGTAGGACGGAAGAGGAGGTGATTATGTAAGATTGGGGTGGTTATGTAGGATGGGTGGGGGTTATGTCAATTGTGGTGGGGGTTATGTATGATGTGAGGGCTATATAGGAAGTGGGCTACGTAGCATCTGAGGGTTATGTCGGATGGGGGGGGGGTTATGTCGAATTGGGGGGGGTTATGTCGGATGGGGGGGGTTATGTCGAATTGGGGGGGGTTATATCGGATGGGGGGGTTATGTCGGAATGGGGGGGGGTTATGTCGGAATGGGGGGGGTTATGTCGGAATGGGGGGGGTTATGTCGGATGGGGGGGGTTATGTCGGATGGGGGGGCATGTCGGTTGGGGGGGTATGTCGGATGGGGGGGTATGTCGGATGGGGAGGTATGTCGAATGGGGGGGTATGTCAGATGGGGGGGGTATGTCGGATGGGGGGGGGGTATGTCGGATGGGGGGGGTTATGTCGGATGGGGGGGGTTATGTCGGATGGGGGGGGTTATGTCGGATGGGGGGGGGTTATGTCGGATGGGGGGGGTTATGTCGGAATGGGGGGGGGGGTTATGTCGGAATGGGGGGGGGTTATGTCGGATGGGGGGGGTTATGTCGGATGGGGGGGTATGTCGGTTGGGGGGGTACGTCGGATGGGGGGGTATGTCGAATGGGGGGGTATGTCAGATGGGGGGGTATGTCAGATGGGGGGGTATGTCAGATGGGGGGGTATGTCGGATGGGGGGGGTATGTCGGATGGGGGGGGGTTATGTCGGATGGGGGGGTTATGTCGGATTGGGGGGGTTATGTCGGATTGGGGGGGTTATGTCGGATTGGGGGGGTTATGTCGGATTGGGGGGGGGTTATGTCGGATGGGGGGGGTTATGTCGGATGGGAGGGGTTATGTCGGATGGGGGGGGTTATGTCGGATGGGGGGGTATGTCGGATGGTGGGGGGTATGTCGGATGGGGGGGGTTATGTTGGATGGGGGGGTTATGTCGGATGGGAGGGGTTATGTCGGATGGGGGGGTTATGTCGGATGGGGGGGGTTATGTCGGATGGGGGGGTTATGTCGGATGGGGGGGTTATGTAGGACGGGGTGGGGGATATGTAGGGTGTGAGGGGTATGTAGGCTATGGGGGTTATGTAGGATGAGGTGGGGAGAGTGGTAAATTTTTTGATAAGAAACCTCAATGCTATGGAATATTTTTGTCTTGACCAGTTCCCCTCCTGGACATCAGCCTGATTGACAGGTTTAGCTTCCAGGCAGGCAGGGAGCACTCTGAGGCAGGCTACAGGACCAGGTAGGTTCAATCCCTAATTTCAGGGAGAGGAGGGAGTGTGTCTGATCTCAGATTCCAGATTCTTAGTATGGTGGGTGGATGGGTGGTCTGATGGTGGGGGAGCTTGGCAAAGTGAGAGGGAGCCCTCTGCTTTTCCTCACCCACAAAGAGCACTGTAAAGGTACTTGCCTTCCCCCGAGCCTGTCCTCATCTTACTGCAACTACCAGGCTTCTCAAGGCCTGCAAGGCAGGGTAAATCAGAGGCTGCCAGCCTCACTAAGAAATGTGAATTGCCAACCCACCTCCTTGGTGGTGAATCTTGGGAATTGTCTACCCCAGAGCGCGGTGGAGTGTCAGTCATTGAGTATGTTCAAGACATCGATCGATAGATTTCTAGATATTAAAGCTATCAAAGGATATGAAGATAGTGCGGGAAGATGGCATTGAGGTAGAAGATCAGCCATGACCTAGTTCACAGAATTTTAGTGACACAGAAGGAGGCCATTCGGCCCATCGTGTCTGCACCAACTCTCCAAATCAGCATTATGACCTACTGCCATTGCCCTGCCTTTTCCCCATGCCCTTACACATTGTTTCTATTCAATTAATCATCTAATACCCCCTTGAATGCCTCGATTGAACCTGCCTTCACCACACTTCCAGGCAGTGAATTCCAAACCCGAACCACTCGTTGTGTGAAAAAGTTTTTTCTCACGTCACATTTGCTTCTTTTGCAAATCACTTTAAATCTGTGCCCTCCCGTGCTGATCCTTTTTTGAGCGGGAACAGCTTCTCCCTATCTACTCTGTCCAGCCCCCTCATGATTTTGAACATCTCTATCAAATCTACTCTTAGCCTTCTTCTCTCCAAGGAGAACAACCTCTCCAATCCATCCTCATAGCTGAAGTTTCTCATCCCTGGAACCATTCCTGTAAACCTCTTCTGCACTCTCTCCAATGTGTCCACATCCTTCCTATAATATGGTGCCCAGAACCGTACACAATATTCCAGCTGAGGTCTAAAAAGCATCTTATATAAATTCAGCATAACCTCCCTGCTCTTGTAACCTATACCCCCATTAATAAAGCCCAGGATACTGTATGCTTTATTAACTGCCCTCTCCACCTGCCCTGTCACCTTCAATGACCTATGCACATATACACCCAAGTTTTTCTGCTCCTGCGACCCCTTCAGAATTTCACCCCTTATTTTATGTTGTCTGTCCATGTCCTTCCAACCAAAATGCAGTTGAAAGGTGGAGCAGGCTCAAGGGGCTGAATGGCCTACTCATAATACTATTTCCTATGTTCGTATGTTCCAAGTCCTGTTCACCTATCACCCCTGTGTTCACTGCCCTACATTGGTACCTGGTTAAACAAAGCCTCAATTTGAAAATGTTCATCCATATTTTCAAATCCCTCCATATCTCTGTAATCTCCTCTAGTCCCACAACCCTCTGAGATATGTGCTCTTCCAAATCTGACCACTTGCACAACTTCAAATTTAATTACTCCATCAGTGGCAGTCGAGGACCTAAGCACTGGAATTCCCTGTGAAATTCCTTCGGACATATTACTGTGTCAAAGGTGCTATATAAATGCAGGTTGTTGTTGTTCATTGGCTGTGAAGCTTTGTGTCATTCAAAGGTAATGAGAGGTGGTATATCAATACAATTTCTTCCTTTTATTTCCTGATTTTTCTTTACAGTATTGTTATGAACTCATTGGCATAAAAAAGAATGATATTTTGTCCTGTCTGATTTTGCTACATTTCAAATTCAAACAATAATTTGACCCGCCAGCAAATAGAAAATAGTAATTTAGAATAATGCTGTGGGGCAGTGTTCTATTTTCTGGATTTTAATTCTCTTAAAGTATCTATAAAGATAATTGGATTTCACATGGTTTGCTTACTATAGCAGGAGTGTTTCATGCAGAGTATATCTTTAACATTATGAATTTTTGGTGAGGGATGCTAATAGTTGGGTTGAGAATATGTTGCCAGTTTGTATTCCTTGTAGCAGTATCATATCAATCTCAAGTCAAGAATGCCATGGCTAGCTACATCACAAAATTCCCTTTCTACTACCTCAGCCGTCTTCCTTATTCTCAGTCTTCCAGAAACAAACCTCACAGGCAAATAGCCAGAGGCAGTCACTGTCCAGCTTTACACATGAAGAATAGTCACTTGTGCAAGGTACTGGCAGACTGTCAACGTCCATGAAACCACACACTGGCACAGGGGAGGGTAACAGCATAAAATTTGAGGAAAAACAGGAGGAAAAAAATTATTAGACTTTTCCTTCACATGGAAAATTGTGAGAAAGCTTCATGGAATCCTCTAGAAGTTAACTTTGAAACATGTTCCCATTATTGGTCGCTTCTGAATAGTCTGTATAAGCTGCATTATTTTTCAACATTTCACTTAATTTTTTCTGCAGAATACTTGAAGCGCCGTGAATTCAGAAGACCTAATAAATTGGATGGAAGTGTTTCACACGTAAAAAAACACCCATTTCTATAATCGTTTTTATCCAGTCCATTGGATCCTCCCCACCCCCATTCTCCCAACACCACCCTAATCGGCTGCACAAAGCTTTAGTAACTCTGCAGAAAAATGTAATCAGATGAAAATGAAGAATGTTAAAAATGTTCAGGTAATAAACCAAACCATTGACTGCCAAAAAAAGCAAGGATCTCCATTGAGCAATTGATTTAAGTTTGTCATGTTGCGCCATCCTGTCACTTTTGAAGCACTCCATTCTTCACTTACTGCCATTGCTCTAAACTAAACTCAATAATACTTGTACAATAGATTGTGACAGAATCAGTTGGTGTATCAATTTTTTGCTCAACAAGTGATAATTTTATCCATGAAAAAAGAGACTCTTCTTTGGCAGGGAGAGGTAAGAGCTGGATAAGCTATGATTACTCACAGCACCACAATCTCAGAAAAGAGATATAAAATACAAAAGCCAAATACCATTCATGCTGGAAATCCGAAATAAACACAAAAAATACACAGCAGGCCAGGCAGTGTATGTGGAGAGAGAAACAGAGGACGGAATTTTCCAGACCCTCCCACAGGCGGGATCTTCCGGTCTCGCCGAAGTGAATGGATGCTTGAATGACTCGTTGCATTTTCCAGCCCTGCCCACTCCACGATGGGGTCAGAAAATTCCACCTGGATTTAACATTCCAGGCCTTTCATCAAAACTGGGAATAAAGTTAGAAATGTATGTTTCTATGTAGGTGACATGGGCGGGGGGCGGGGGGGGTGGTGGGGGGAATTAAAAGGGAAGGACTGTGATAGGGCAGAAGACAGGACACATTAAATAACAAAAGAGTTGGTAGGGCAGGGCCAAAGAGAGTAGTAATGGGACAGGACAAGTAAAGAAACTCGCTTTCACAGTCACATTTGCTTCTTCAGTAACTGTCTCCAGATACTTTAAGAGAATTAAAATCCAGAAAATAGGACACTGCCCCACAGCATTATTCTAAATTACTATTTTCTATTTGCTGGCAGATCAAATTGTTGTTTGAATTTCAACTAAAACTTCACCCTTCATGTTTTGGATCCACCCATTTTTTTTCAGGTATCTCCTAGACATTTAACATTCCTCAAACCACTATTCTCGCTGCATCCTGAGATCCACACTCAGTGCCACACACCGCCACAAGAATACTCTCGAACTCTCTCTTCAACAGCACTAACTCATTCTATCTAAAAGCTGCCACAGTTCATTTCAATTTTCATCTCGTCTGGCATCCTAACAAGAACTTTTTCACGTAAGATTATAAGAACATAAAAAATTGAAGCAGGAGTAGGCCAAACAGCTCATCGAGCCTGCTGCGCCACTCAATCGATCATGGTTGATCTGATTGTGGCTTTAACTCCACTTTCCTGCCTACCCCCTTAACCCTTAACTCTCTTGTTGGTCAAAAATCTCTCTAACTCAACTTGAATATATTCAATGACCTAGCCACCACTACTCTCTGTGGAAGAGAATTCCACAGGCTAACGACCCTATGAGGGAAGTAATTTCACCTCATCTCACTCTCAAATGGGAGATCCCCTTATTTTTAAACTGTGCCTTCTAGTTCTAGATTCCCCCATGAGGGAAACATCCTCTCAGCATCTACACTGTCACGCCCCCACAAAATCAATTATGTTTCAATAAGGTCTTCTTTCATTCTTCTAAATTCAAATGTGTATAGGCGAACCAGCTCAATCTTTCCTCATATGTCAACGTACTGACCTCTACTTAGCAGAGGCCAAATTCCAACTCTCTGACACTTCCCTCACCTCCATCCTGGATCATGACTCTACCAGCAAACATCAAACCCTTGTGGCCAGGACTGTCACTGACATCATCTCCTCAGGAGATCTTCAATCAACAGCTTCCCACTTTATAGCTCCCCCAACCTCAAACAGCCCACTTTAACCTCCTTCACAAAATCCACAAACAGGACTGTCCTGGTAGATCCATCATTTCAGCCTGTTCCTGCCCCACTGAATTTATTTCTTCCTTCTGGACTTAATTTTTTCTCCCTTTGTCCAGTCTCTCCATATCTACATCCACAAGGCTTCTGATGCCCTGCACCACTTTAACAGTTTGCAGATTCCTGGCCCTAACTACGTCTTCTTCATCATGGGCATCCAATTTTCCTACACCTCCATCTCCTACCAGAATGATCTGATGGTTCTCCACTTCTTCCTTGAACAGAGGCGCAACCAGTCTCGGCCCCCACCACCCTCCTCCACCTGGCTGAAATTGTTCTCTCAATGAACAATTTCTCATTTAACTCACCTCACTTCCTCCAAATAAAAGGTGTTGCTATGGGAACCCACATGGATGCTAGCTATGCCTGTCCTTTCGTGGGGGTAGGTGCAATTTTCCTTATTCTAATCCAACTTGGGCCCCATCCCTCAACTCTTTTTCTGGCATATTGATGGCTGTATCAGTACCTCTTCCTGCTCTTGTCCTGAACTGGAAAACTTCGCTAACTTTGCTTCCAATTTCCACCCTTTTCTCGTCTTCACATGGTCCATCTCCAACTCTTAATTTTCCTTCCTCGACTTCTCTGTCTCCATTTCTGGGGATAGGGTATGGACAAATATTCATTGTAATTCCACTGACTCCCATAGCTGCCACTACTACACTTCCTCACAACCCTTCACCTTGTAAGGATTTCATTCCATTCTCCCAGTTTCTCCATCTCCATCACATCTTCCATACCAGCAATTCTGATAAATCTTCCCTTTTCCTCAATGGAGGATATCCCTCCCACCCTGCCAAGGTTGGGGCCCTCAACTTTGTTCGATCCAATTCCTGCACATTTGTTCTCACCTTCCCTTCCCTCCCCTCCCAGAATTATGACAGAGTTCTCCTTGCCCTCACCTTCCACTCCAGCAGCCTCTGTACTCAATGGCTCATCCTCCTCCATTTCTGTGACCTCCAGCATGATGCCACTACCAAACAAATCTTCCCCTCCCATCCCCTTTAAGCATTCTGAAGGGACCATTCAATCCACAACACCCTGGTTCACTGCTCAGTAATCCCTAACACCCCGTCCCACTTCCTGTAGCATCTTTCCATGCAAGCGTAGGAGATGTAACACCTGTCCTTTTACCTCCTCTTTCCTCACCATCCAAGGTGCCAAACACTCCTTCCAGATCTTTTTTTACTCATTTATGGGATGTGGACGTCACTGGCTAGGCCAGCATTTATTGCCCATCCCTAATTGCCCTTGAGAAAGCAGTGGTGAGCTGCTTTCTTGAACCGCTGTAGTCCCTGTGGTGTAGGTACACCCACAGTGTATTAGGTAGGAAGTTTCAGGATTTTGCTCCAGCGACGGTGAAGGAACGGCAATATATTTCCAAGTCAGGACGGTGAGTGACTTGGAGGGGAACATCCAGGTGGTGGTGTTCCCATCTATCTGCTGCACTTTTCCTTCTAAATGGTAGGGGTCATGGTTTTGGAAGGTGCTGTCTAAGGAGGCTTGGTGAGTTCTGCAGTGCATCTTGTAGATGGTACACACTATTGCTACTGTGTGACGGTGGTGGAAGGATGGAATGTTTGTGCATGTGGCGTCAATCAAGCAGGCTGCTTTGTCCTGGATGGTGTCAAGCTTCTTGAGCTGTTGGAGCTGCACTCATCCAGGCAAGTGGGGAGTATTCCCTCACATTCCTTACTTGTAATTTGTAGATGGTGGACAGGCTTTGGGCAGTCAGGAGGTGAGTTACTTGCCGCAGGATTCCTAGCCTCTGACCTGCTCTTGTAGCCACAGTATTTATATGGCTAATCCAGTTCAGTTTTTGGTCATTGGTAACCCCCAGAATGTTGATAGTGGGGGATTTAGTGATGGTAATGTCATTGAACATTAAGCGGCGATGGTTAAAATTCTCTCTTGTTGAAGATGGTCATTGCCTGGCACTTCTGTGATGCGAATGTTACTTGCCAATTTTCAGCCCAAGCCTGGATCCAGGTCTTGTTGCACTTGGATATGGACTGCTTCAGTATCTGAGGAGTCACGAATGGTGCTAAAATTAGCGAACAGTCCCAATTCTGAGCTTATGATGGAAGGGAGGTCCTAATGAAGTAGCTGAAAGTGATTGGGCTATTGGGGTGGCTGTAGCAAGATGGGAGATTTCCTGACTTAAGCTACCTACCTCTAGAAAAAGTCCTGTCCCTAGACTCCAAGGGTTAAATGATTTCTTTTGCACAATTGCACATTTTGGGATGTGAATTTGAAAAGTCAGTTACCAACCCAAAAGTTTAGGATAGGTTTAGCAAATATTTTTCAAATTTCATTTAAGAATTAAGGTATCATATAATTGTGGCTGTTGAATGATCCTCAAGTGGTTCTTTATTTTTGATTTTAAAAAAATCAAGCTTTCACTTTCATGATGCATTAAATACTTGTGAGGTCAATGGCACAATCAGGTGTGAGCCCAATGTAATGGCAAGGATTGTGACCCAGGCAAATTCAGCAGTGGACCCTTGTTTGAGGATTGTAACTAGCAGGATAGATAAGGGAGAACCAGTGGATGTGGTGGATTTGGATTTTCAGAAGGCTTTCAAAAAGGTCCCACACAAGAAGATAGTAATCTAAATTAGAGCACATGGGATTTGGGGTAAGATACTGGCATGGATTGACAATTGGTTAATGGACAGAAAACAGAATAGGAATAAACAGGTCATTCTCAGGTTGGCAGGCTGTGACTAGTGGGGTTCCACAAGCATCAGTGCTTGGACCCCAGCTATTCACAGGCTATATAAATAATTTGGATGTGGGGACAAATGTAATAATTTCAAGTTTGTTGATGCCACAAAACTAGGTGGGAAAGTGAACTGTGAGAAGGATGCAAAGAGATCCATCAAGGGAATTTAAACAGGATAAATGAGGGGGCAAGAACATGGCAGGTGGAATATAATGTGGAAAAATGTGAAGTTACCACTTTATAGGAAAAACAGAAAAGCAAAGTATTTCTTAAATGGTGAGAGATTGGGAAGTATTTATATCCAAAGAGACTTGGGACTCTCCACTCATGAGTCACTGAAAGCTAACACGCAGGTGCAACAAGCAAATAGGAAGGAAAATGGTATGTTAGCCTTTATTCCAAGAGAATTTGAGTACAAGGGTAAAGAATTCTTGCTGCAATTGTCTAGAGCCTTGGTGAGGCCACAGCTGGAGTAACGTGTTCAGTTTTGGTCTCTTTACCTAAGGATGACATAGAGGGAGTGCAACGAATGTTCACCCAGACTGATTCTTGGGATGGCGGGAGAGATTGAGGAGACTGGGCCTGTATTATCTAGACTTTAGAAGAATGAGAGGTGATCTCTGATACAGACAAAGTTCTTACAGGGCTCAACAGAGTAGATGTAAGAAGGATGTTTCCCCAGCTGGGGGATCTGCAACCAGGGGACACGGTCTCAAAATAAGGGGCAGGGCTTTTAGGACTGAGATGAAGAAAATTTTTTTCACTCAGAGGGCAGTGAATCTTTGGAATTCTCTACCCTAGAGGGCTGTGGAGGCTCAATCATTGAATATGTTCAATACAGAAGTCAATATATTTCTAGATATTAATGCCATTAATGGAAATGGAGATAGTGCAAGGAGATGCCATTGAGGTAGAAGATCAACGATGGAATTGTGGAGGCTTGAGGGTCTGAATGGCTACTCCTGCTCCCTATTCCCTATGTTCCTATGTTTTGAGATGTTTATGTAAATGTACTGATCCAGAAACATAGAAAATAGGAGCAGGAGTAGGTCATTTGGCCCTTTGAGCCTGCTCCGCCTTTTAATATGATCATGGCTGATCCTCTATCTCAATGCCATACACCTGTGCTCTCCCCATGTCCCTTGATGCCTTCAGAGTCCAGGGGCAGGATCTTCCGGTTGGTAAGTGTGGGCAGGGCCTGCTTGCCGATGCGTAAAATGATGCAGGATGACGTCAGGTGGAATTCCCGATGTCACCCCGTGTCATTTCCATTTCAGGTCAGTGGGGGCGCAGCTGAATCAGCTGTGTGCCCGCTGACCTGTCAACGGCCTATTGAGACCATTTAAAAAGTAATTATCATTAATGGACCTGCCTGTCCCACCTTAAGGTTGGCGGGCAGGCCAGGAGCCCTGGCGGGCTTAAGAAAAACATAAAACCTCATCCACGGGTGTGATAAGGTTTCATGAGGGTTTTTAAATATTTAATAAAGGTTTCAGTAAAAGTTATGGACATGTCCCAATTCATGTGACAGTGTCACATGAGGGGATATATCAGGGAAATCTTGCGATCATTTGTTTAACAATTTTTAATTTGGAGCCGATCTCCCTGAGGCAGCACTTAGCCTCAGGGAGATCTGTGCTCTCTTTCATGCGCATGCACTGAAGTGCACACTCCCGGCTGAGGGAATCCTCCCTGCTCACACAGGGAGTGCATAGCGCTTCCTGGCGGACGTCATGCTGGGCAGGCCTTAATTGGCCCGCCCATGTAAAATGGCAGCGTGCCCCCAATTGGGGGCGCTGATCAGAGGCGCGCCTGCCTGCGCCCATTCCTGCAATTCCCCCCATGGGGGCAAAATTTCTGGGGAAATCCAGAAATTTATTTTTCCCTTCTTAAATATATTTAGTGACTTGACCTCCACAGCCTTCTGTGGTAGAGAATTCCAGAGGTTCACCACCGTCTGAGTGAAGAAGTTTCTCCTCAACTCAGTCTTAAATGGTTTACCCTGTATCCTGAGACTGTGATCCCTGTTCTAGACTCCCCTCACCTCCCCCCCCGCCCAGCCAGAGGAAATATATCATCCCTGCATCCAGTCTGTCCATCCTGTCTGAATTTTTTATGTTTCAATGAGATCTCCGCTCATTCTTCTAAACTCCAGTGAACACAGGCCTGGTCAACCCAATCTCTCCTCATATGACAATGCTGCCATCCCAGGAATCAGTCTGGTGAACCTTTGCTGCACTCCCTCTATGACAAGTATATACTTTCTCAGGTAAGGAGACCAAAACTGCACACAATACTCCAGGGACAGAATCTTTAGGTCAGCATCCCAACATCATCCCACACTCACAGGATATTTCGGTCGGGGGGCGCACATGGGTGTTGGAAGTGCACCTGCAGTCAATTAAGAAAACAATTAAAGTTATTAAAGCCCCAATTGTCCCCAATTTTTCGTGGTTGGTTGGATGGACAAGCAAATCCGCCAGGCTGACTTTGCATTTTTGATCAAACCTCATCCAATGGCAGGATGAGGTTTCCATTACTAAATATAAGGGGATAAAAATTTATAGACAGAATTTATATCATGTAGATGTTCAGGTGACTGACTGTGATGCGTGGACATTTTTTGCCGGATTTTAAAATCTTTATTTAATTGTTTTGAAGTCTTCAGCTCCCTGAGGCAGCTCTCCACCTTCAGGGAGCTTTCATTCAGTGCTCGCCTGCATTAACGTCAGTGCCCGCCTGCTCCCACCCTGGCAGCACTGAGCATGTGCTTCATTGCTGGCTGGCTGTTAATTGGCCAGCTGTATGAAATCGCAGCCGGGGGCCAATCCCGTTTGGCGGTCCTTTCCCAGGCCACTCCTGGGCCTGCCGATTGCGCCTACAAACCAACCTAAAAATCCTGCCCCAGGTGTGTACAAGGCCCTGTACAGCTGCAGTAAGACATCCTTGCTCCTGTACTCAAGTCCTCTCACAATGAAGGCCAACATACTATTTGCTTTCTTAACCACTTACAGCACCTGCTTGCTTGATTTGAGATTGTTGTGCAAGGACACTCAGGTCCCTTTGTACATCAACATTTCTCAGTCTATCACCATTTTGATAGTACTTTGCAGTTCTGTTTTTCCTGCCGAAGTGGATAACTTTATACTTATCCAAGTTATACTGCATCTGCCATGCATTTGCCCACTCACTCAACCTGTCCAAATCACCTTGAAGCCTCTGAACACCTTCCTCATTGCTCACATTCCCACCAAGTTTTGTGTCGTCAGCAAACTTGGAAATACTACATTTGGCTCCTTCATCCAAATCATTGATCTATATTGTGAATAGCTGGGGCCCAAGCATTGATCCCTGTGGTATCACACTAGTCACTGCCTGCCACTCCAAAAAAGACCATTTATTCCTAATCTTTCCTATCTGCTAACTGATTCTCAATCCCATGTGCTTTAATTTTACACACTAACCTCTTATGTGGGACTTTATCAAAAGCTTTTTGAAAATCCAAATACGCCATATCCACTGGTTCTCCCTTATCTATTCTGCTGGTAATATCCTCAAAAAACTCCAGTAGGTTTGTCAAACACGATTTCCCTCTCATAAATCCCCATGCTGACTTTGTCTAATCCCGTTGATATTTTCTAAGTGTCCTGTTATCACATCCTTTATAATAGACTCTAGCATTTTCCCGACTGCTGATGTTAGGGTAACTGGTCTGTAATTCGTTGTTTTCTTCCCCGCTCCTCTTTTAGATAGTGGGTTTACATTTACCACCCTCCAATCTGCCGGGACTGTTCCAGAATCTACAACATTTTGGAAATTGACAACCAACACATCCACTATTTCCATGGCCATCTCCTTTAGCACCCTGTGGTGTAGATTATCAGGTCCTGGGAATTTATTGGCTTTCAGTCCCATTAATTTCTCCAGAACTATTGTTTTAGTAATATTAATTTCCTTCAATTTCTTCTTCTCACTAGGCCCTTGGTTCTCTAGTATTTCTGGGAAGGTAGTTGTGTCTTCAGTTCTGTCAAAGGGTCATGAGGACTCGAAACGTCAACTCTTTTCTTCTCCGCCGATGTTGCCAGACCTGCTGAGTTTTTCCAGGTAATTCTGTTTTTGTTTTGGATTTCCAGCATCTGCAGTTTTTTTGTTTTTGTTTTGAACTAAAGTAGTTGTTTAATTGCCATTTCCTTGTTCTCTATTATAAATTCTCCCATTTCAAACTGTAAGGGGCCTACAATTATCTTCACTAATCTTTTTCTTTTCACATTCTTATAGAAGCTTTTACAGTCTGCTTTTATATTCTTTGAAAGTTTACTCTCGTACTCTATTTTTCCCCTCTTAATCAATCTCTTGGTCTTCCTTGGCTGAACTCTAAACTGCTCCCAATCCTCAGGCTTGCTACTTTTTCTAGCAACTTTATATGACACCTCTTTGAATCTAATATTATCTTTAATTTATTTAGTTAGCCATGGTTGGGGCACTTTTCCTGTTTTGTTTTTGCACCAGGAAGGAAGGTAGAACTTGCAATGCACACATTTGTTGCTTAAATATTAGCTATTGTCTATCTACCATCATGCATTTTAATGAAGTTCCCCAATCTATTTTAGCCAACTCATGCCTTCATAATTTTCTTCGTTAAGATTTAGAATCCTAGTTTTGGATCGCACTACTCTACTTTCCGTCCTAAATGAAGAATTCTATCATGTCATGGTCAATGTTCCCTAAAGGACACCACACAACAAGACTATTAATTAAACCCTTCTCATTGCACAATACGAAATCTAGGATAGCTTGTTCCCTAGGCAGTTCCTCGACATACTGGTCTAAAAAAAATCTCGTACACACTCAAGGAATTCATCTGCCACAGTATTATTGCTAATTTGATTTGCCCAACCTTTATGTAGATTAAAATCATCTATGATTATTGTAGCACCCTTGTTACATGCATCTCTAATTTCCAGTTTAATGCCATCCCCTACCTTATCACTGCTATTTGGAAGCCTATGGACAACTCACACTAATGTTTTCTGTCCCTTGTTGCTTCTTAGCTCCACCCAGACTGGCTCTACATCTAGATTTTTGGAGTCAATATTCTCTCTCACTAGTGCACTGATTTCATCCTTAACAATACCTCGCCACCTCCTTTCCCTTTTTGCTTGTCCATCCTAAATATTGAGTACCCTTGGATTTTCAGTTCCCAGCCTTGGTCGTTGCATAATCGCAATCATGTCCTAACTGTTTACATCAATTTGTGTTGTTAATTCATCTACCTTATTGTAAATGCTCCATGCCTCCAGTGCCTTTAGACCGGTCTTTTTAGCATTTGTACACATTTTTTTTTGTATTATGGCCTGATTTGCTGATAGCCCTTGTTTCCTCTCCCTTTCACTTTTGCTTTCTACTTTTCTGTCTTTCATTCCTATCTTTGTTTCCCTCCCTTGTGTCTCCCCTCTCAGTTCCCATCACCCTCCTAATCTAGTTTAAACCCTCCCCCATAGTACTAGTGAATACCCCTGTGAGGATATTGGTCCCAGCCTTGCTGGGGTGTAACCCATCCAGCTTGTACAGGTCCCATCTTCCCCAGAATCTAAATCTCTCCCTCCTACAACATCTCTCCAGCCACACATTCATCTGGGCTATTCTCTTATTCCTGATCTCGTTAGCACATGGCACTGGGAGTAATCCTAAGATGACTACCTTTGAGGTCCTGCTTTTTAATTTATTTCCTAGCTCCACATATTCTGCTTTCAGGACCTAATCCCTCTTTTTACCTATGTCATTGGTACCGATATGGACCACAACCTCTGGCTGGTCACCCTCCCCCTTCAGAATGCCCTGCAGCTGCTCAGTAACATCCTCGACCCTGGCACCAGGGAGGCAACATACAATCCTGGTTCACGTCTGCAACAACAGAAACACCTATTTGTTACCCTTGTGATAGGATCCCCTATCACTATTGCTGTCCCACTCTTTGTTCTCCCTCCCTGTGCAGCTGAGCCACTTGTGGTGCCATAAACTTGGCTCTTGCTGCATTCCTTTGAGAAACCATCTCCCCAGCAGTTTCCAAAATGGAAAATCTGTTGGAAAGGGAGATGGGCCCAGGGGCCTCCTGCACTACCTGCCTAGTGCTTTTACTCTGTCTGGCAGTCACCTTTCTGCCTGTGCACTCTTTACTTGCGGTGCGACCACCTCACTGTACATGCTATCCACAAAGATCTCATCCTTGCGGATATTCCACAGTGACTCCAGGCACACCTCCAGCTCCAAAACACAGATTTTGAGTAGCTACAGCTAGAGAAACTTCCTGCACACATGGCTACCCTGGACATTGAAAGTGTCCCTTACTTCCCACATCACACAGGAGGAGCATTCCACTTGGCCAAGCTGCCCTGCCATGACTTACCCTTAAATTACTCCCTTTACCTTTGCTTCCTCTAGTTCAGAGGATATTAAGGGCAGATGCAATACTTACCAGGTCACTTCTCTGCCACTCTTCTTACTGAGGAAAGATAGAAAATGAAAGGATCACCTCCTCTCTCACTCACTAAACTCCAACTGAAGTGCTCTAATGCAGTTCAAAGCAGCACTCCATTGCAAACAAAAGCAGCACTGTAGATGGCCTGCTTTTATGCTGCCTGAATCTAGCTTCTGAAAACCTGTTTAAGCCAGTTAACTAATTAACTAGTTGCAGCTGCAAACAGAGACTGTACAACACCTGTTTTAAAGCTGGACTAAAACTCACCTTCTCCCAACCCAAAGAGCTACTTTCAGTTAGTTGTTAAATTAAAGAAAGATTAGACTTTAGATAGAAATTAACCCTTATAAGTCCTTCTCTCACCAACCTTCAACTGAAGCAGCCCAAAGCAGCACTCCAGTGCAGATATGTTTCCTTTCCTATTCGGTTTCCCCGTTTTTCTTTGTTTTCAACAAATGGATGTGGCAAACTATTGTTTATTTGGAGGAAGAGCAGTGAAGACACTGCATTTCTATCAGACCAACAGTACACATAGGGGATGCACTGGTATATATGCTCATAGAATTTACAATACAGAAGGAAGACATTTGGTCAGGATTCGAGTGCTGGCACAAGCTCTGTAACTGGAGCAGTTCTACTCTAAATCCCACTCCTTGCTATTTTCCTGTGGCTTTCCTTAATTTTTCTCCCTCAAATTCTATCCAATTGCTATTTAAATGATGTGAAAATCTTTACTTCTCGTGGGACCAAAGGAGTTGCTAAACAAAATAAGACCAAAATCTAAAGTCACCTTTTCTCTTCAGACATGCTCGTTCAGTTTCCTTTCATTATCGAAGATGGCCGTACCTTGCGTGCATAGAGTCGTCTGTATACTTGGCTGTGGAGCCCGATTGCAGAGCTGTATGGATTTCCACAGAGCGGGCAAGGATGAACTGTCTAGTTTTGTTGGGCCGGCCCCAGCCTTCCTAGCTTGCCTTTCGTCTTTCGCTGTCTGTTTTCATTGCTGTTCAAAGGAAACAACGCCACAACTTGAGATTGTTCCCCGGGTGGTTCTTTCTCGTGTACTTATCTCCCAGTCTGTGGTGCACATGCTACAGATACAAGGAGGTGACTTGGGCTGGAATAGGTTGGACTGGGGAAGTTGGAGGCGGCACGGGAGAATCTGATTTCTTTATTTTCCGTAAACCAAATATACTAACTTCACTCAAAATGGGAATATCTTTCTTTTCTGGATGTTTGCACCCTTCCTCCCCCCTACACCCTAGTTTCCATATGTAGCTTTCCTCAAGCAACAACACTGAGATGTGCTAGTGTTATATATGTATCCACATGATGCTACATTTAAAAGCAATGTTTTTAACAAAAAATTCTCATCTCCTATATTTCCAATTCATCTAATTTGTGAATTTTAATCATTAGTTTTTTTTTCCCATTCACAATGACATCCTTAGAATAGATAGCATGATTGTCACATCACTTCTGGTTCTGTCTATTTGTCTGTCTATTGGTCTGTCTTTCTGTCACCCACCCTTTTATCTAGTGAGTTGTATGTTAATAATTTTGTGTATACTTATTAACAATAACCCTTAGTTTTTCTGAAATGCAATATAATGAATGGTTTGTCATTTGAAAAAAAATGTGACTGAATGAAATTGAACAGAAGCAGCCAGTATTTATGATTAAAACAATTTATGAATGACACGGAATGAAAATTCTAGCTTTGTCCTAGCTCATGTACTGATGTCTGAACATGAAAATTGCAAGGTTTTTCAGTCTTGAAAGTGCAGGAATATTTAGTATGTGGTATACATTATATGGGATTAGTCTAGGCCTACAAATAAATTGAATACTTGGGCCAAAGCATATAGGTTTCTGTGGAAGAATGTGGTAATGCTTGATGTAGGATTCCTGACTCTACTGAATGCTGCCACATATATGTGTGTAGAAGAGCAATTGAAACCAGTTTGCAACCAGGACTGTGTTTGTGTAAGTTATATCCAATAAATAAATTAGTCTCAAGCTGAAAGTAATTGTGGTTATGAATAATGTCCAACATGTATTATGACATTTCCCAGACATCTCTAGCATTTTAGTCTCTGGCAAGCAAAACAATAACAAAAAAGGAACTGCAACTTTAGAAACACAAAGCAGAGACCTTCCTTGCAATGCTGCTAGGCATTATGTTATTGCTAACGATATAGAGCATCAATATCCTGTCACTAATATCAATAATGTTGATGTGGAGTATTGTTCGCCCTGTCTGACGATATTAGGAATAAATGAATGATTGCTGGTTCTGAATTGTTCAACAGATTCAAACAAAGGAACTTGAAGTGTGCTGATCATTTGTAAGACTAGCGTTACACAGCTTGAGGTTTCTTTGCGTACAATGGAATACTTTCACGATAAATTATAATTGTAGTTCTGCCCTAGAGAACATGAAGGCCATATGAAGGTTCCCTTTAACATAAAACTATGAGAAAAATGGGGGAAACGTCAAATTTTCATCAAAATATATAATTGACTCATGAAATTGGAGGAGTGTGCCACTTAAGAGACACTGGGTAGATTTTCATCTTTACTGGGTGTTAAGTATCATCTGTGTGAAGTGGAGGAAGGAAAATTTGCAAGGATATATTGCATGATGGCCCTTACAGGATTTGCTGGATTTTCCTTCTATTAACTTAAATGGAAAAATCCAATGCAGTTGGTTGCCAGCATTCGATCCTCAGCACCAGATTTTCCTTTCTGTCCTTCACCTAGCAGAGCGCAATACACAGTCATTAAAGATAAAAATCTGGCCTATACAATTCTCTGAGCACTATGGACAATAGTGCCCAATTGCAAAGCACCTGTAATAAAAATCCTGCTAATACTTTCAAACCGCTAACCGCCACCAAGTATGTTGATGCCCAACACAGAAAGCCCACTATAGAAAGTAAACAAGAGGAAGGGGACACCTGACAAACTGGAGTCAAGCTCGGATGAATTGCTGATGGCATAAGTAAAATATCACTACGGAAAATTTACAGCACAGAAACAGGTAATTCGGCCCAATTGCTCTATCCTGATGTTTATGCACCACAAAGCCTCTTCCTTCCCCTTTTAACTTTCCTTTCTCTCTCATATGCTTTTCTAACTTCTCTTTACATCCATCTATGCCATTCACCTCAACTACTACTCCTAGAAAATTTCATACACTAACTATTCTCCTGAATTCTCTATTGGATTTATTGATGACTAATTTATATTTATTATTGCAGAAAGATGTGGAACCAGATTGTGGCAGGAAAGAATTCAACTCTGATCTGATGGCCTATTCATTTCACACCATAAACTGAAATGTATAATGCTACTGATTACAATTATATAAAACCATGAAAGTGACAATGGTTTGATGGTGTGATGGAAATCCCATATTCAGTGCCTCATATGGTTGGATGTGGGGACTAGAGATCTGAAATGTGTATGAAATGCTTAACGCACATCAGCTAGGCCGGCTAGTGTGAAGGAAGCTGGGAGCATGCGCACAAGCTGCGTCCATTAAAGTCCTGAGAAAAGTTTAGTAACATAATCTCCCTGTGATGCAACTGGTGTGCTGGGGCAGTGCCCCCATTGTACAATGTTCAATTGGAATTAGTGCTGAAGGGATATGCCCAATCCAAAAGAAATCCAGAAATTCCCTCTGCTTCTTGCCACCCTTGCCCTTGCACCCCTCAAATCCTTTTCCCTCATGCAGCCTGTTTGCTGCCATATTGGAAAATCATTATGGCAACCAATGGCCAGTCAAAAGGTGCAGGCACCTAAAACCATATATCTACAGTGGTGGTCCCAACATTGTGAGCTCATTGCCAAATTTTACAATGAGATACCCTTGCTTTCAAGGGATCATTTTCATATTTTGCTCTCCCAGCAGTGAGTCTTGGCTGCCAAGAGTGTTCATTCCCGTACATTTTGTGCAGCAGTTGCCAAAATGATTGGAAACTCTGCAGCATGGACAGACTTTCCAATAGCTACTCTCAGAAAGCATAGTGCTTTGTTTTGCTGGAAGTATAAACTCAGAATATTGCACCAAAATGGCTAGATTAGCTCATTCCTTCGCAACAATACAAAGTGTTTGACCAGCATTGGCCTTTCCCTGTTAGAGACCCCGGTTTTTGGATGGGTTTCTACTCAAGAAGATAAGCAAGTTTAGCATAAATAATGTATGAAATTTATTTGTGTGCAGCTCAAGATGTCTGGGGAACAATCTTTCTAAAATATGTAACTTCTCCCTAGTTAATCTTCAAAGTTCCATTAACATAGGTCTTAAACAGGGCTTGTGAGGAATCCAACAATCCCACAGTGCTCCCAATTGGAAATGACTCCTGTAAGGATTAATAGTGCAGATCAGTTTGTATAACATCCTCTTAAACAGTGTAGTCTTTGATGTTGTAGGTTATGCGATATCATGGTCATATGTTAGGAAAATACTCTGGGTGTTGAGATATGAATACATCCATCATGTGGACGCTGCGCCAGAATGCATGAAAAATGCACTTCCCTTCATTTATCTCCAGGTTTTACCATTTTGGTAATACAGAGTGTGGTCTCCCTGCAAAGGATGGCTATTTTTTGGTCATGGATTTGGCAGAATTTGACTATTACTCTGACAGATATTTTTGTTTATTCAAAATGGGATATTTGAAATCTTGTGGATAGAAATTGCTATATTTTGTGCATGTCCTGTCATTTTAGGCCTTATTTAACCTGCTGCTGACGTGCTTCTGGCAGCTCAGGAACCACCATGTTTCATATAATATTCAATTATCTTTACTCCTGTACTCAAATCTCCTTGCAATAAAGGCTAACATACCATTTGCCATAATTGCTTGCCTGCGCCTGCATGTTATCTTTCAGTGACTGATGAACAAGGACACCCAGGTCCCTTTCGACATCAACACTTCCCAATCTCTCCCCATTTAAGAAATACTCTGCATTTCCATTTTTCCTACCATAGTGGATAACTTCAAATTTTTCCATATTACATTCCATCTGCCATGTTTTTGCCCACTATCTTAGTAGCAACTTACCCACCTATCCCCATACCCACCTCACTCACTTACCCACCTACCCCCTACCCACTTACCCACCAGCCCAACTCATCCACTTGCTCAACTCACCCACTTGCCCACCTCACCCACCTATGCCCTAGCCACTTAACCATTTGCCCACCTCGCCTGCCTACATCAAATCCACTTACCCACCTACCCATTCACTCACCCATTCACTGATCCATTCACAAACATTCAAAGACTGGACATTTAAACTTAGCATATGGCATCTAGTGCCATAAAAAAGGAGTGTGTCTAATTCCCACCAACTCTACTCTGCTTTGATGGAGTTTCCCAAATGATGCTGCACTGTGCACTTCTGGGAAAGCCAGGCTCGGAACATCCCAGAAGAATTGCAGAGCAGTGTTGAGTCGGGGCAATTTTCGATTGCAGCAGCAATTCGACCCCCATTGCTGCTGTTCAGAAGGTCAGGGCCATTCTGTCCAAAGTTCCCTGGATAACTTTCAGGTAAGTACATCGGAACTGCCCCAAATTTTCGGGTGGAATTTTCCCATGCCCCTGTTGGTGTGTTTAAAGGTGGTGGGGAGGGGAGAATTTGGTGGGAGGTCCAGCATGAAATGATGGCGGGATCTTCCCCAATTGCACACCATGCTGGAGGCTGGCATGAAGCCAATTTGCATCCTGCTAATGTGATGCAGATGAAGGCCTGACTGGAATCGCCCCCTCACACCCGATCGTTCGTGATGCCAGTAGGAAAGCATGCTGGTCCAGAACACGCCTCAACCAGTGTGGCATGCAAAAGTCAGGACTTACCTTAAGAAGGCCTTAGGCAGCTCATGGAGAATAGAAGATGGAGGCTGCCAGTGGCAGGACCCTAGAACACCACATGTAGCACTGGGTGGGTGGAGCTTCAACCTCCTGGATCTTCTCTGCGAAGCATCATCTAGGAGGTGGTTGTTCTTGGTGCAGCAACTTCACCCAGGGATTGGAACTTCATCCAGGGTCTTCACTCAGGGATCAAACCTTCATCCAAGGGCTTCCCACAGGGATCAGACCTTCATCCAAGGACTTCGCCCAGTGTTCAGAACTTCATCCAGGGACTTTAGCCATGGATCAGGCCTCCATCAAGGGACTTTGCCCAGGGATCAGACCTTCATCCAGGGACTTCGCCAAAGGATCGGATTGACCAGCTGCAAGTGGAAGGCTGCAGCAGACACTTTTGGACATTGAGGGCCTGTTGCATTAACGGGGATGTGGCGGTGGTTGAAAAACGGATAGGAAAGGAATGAAATGGGGTTCAGGCCTAGAGGGGGGTGCAGGTAATTGGAAGTGCTGGGGAAGGAGGGGGGGGAGTCTTTCAAGGTGTCAGATGGAACAGAGCAGGAGGGTGGGAAGGGCTGTGGTGGATTGAGGGATGGAGGGTGTTCTTGTGCAGGACTGAAAGGGCATGGGTGGTGTTGAAGTGTGAAGGGGTATGGGGGTGTTGAAGTGTGAAGGGGTTCACAGGGAGGGTTGTTGGAGTCGATGGTGGACTCCTGGGGTGGAAATTAAGGGTAATCATAGTAGGACTGAATGGTAAGGGTTAAATGAGACATGGAGAGCCAGTAGGGTGGGTGGGTGAGGGTGCAACAATGTTGCATGAAGGGGTGCCGAGGGTTGTTAGTGGGGTTGTGGAGATGGACACGGATTCAGGGCATCAGCAGGATGAGAGTGGGAAAGTCAATGGTAAAGGGGGTGGGATTCTTGGGGAATGAGGGGTCTTTGACTTTAATCTGGACATTGCTAAAGGCAATGAGAGAGGGTTGAAGGTTAACAGTGGGGAGGTCGAAGGTTATACAAGTTGGGTGGGGTACGGGTGGTCAATGTTAATAGCGGATAGGATGTGGGTGACTGGGGGAGAGGAAAAGTTGTTGGAGTGTAAGTAAAATGTTACTACCACATTGTTGGGCCAGTTGCAACTAGGCAGAGCCTCATGGTGGAGATCTTGAAATGCTGCATGAGAAGTGTATCACTGGGGGTGAGCGGAGGTGCAGGTCAAACCAACGGTACAACTGAAAGGGAACCCCAGCATGTAGTATTTACAGTGCTAGAGCCCTGGGACATTTAACAGTTTGAAGCATAAAGGCTCAGTGTGCGCAGGCGAGCGCTTGAACATGGCTTACAAAGGCCCTGGCAAATATCTGTGTCTCCCAGAAATGCCTCAGTCTGGGCGAGCGTGTGTCTGAAGGAAGATGAAGGGAGGTGTGTTGGGGGTTGAACACTAAGCCTTAAGGGCTACAGCTAAAACAAAATAGAGCACATTATTAAAATGAAAGCGATTATATTTACATAAGCATCTGATTGTGACATTCAACTTTTCAGTCAGGCAATCAGTTGTGCTTTCAATATTTCTTAAATTTCCTTTCCCTGCTACTTCTTCTAAGTCCTCCCCTGACATCCGTAGCAGGGGCAGAGGCATCCTGCTGACCAGTTGGCCCTGTTGCCTTAGATGGACCTTCGTGGCCGTTCTCTGGAGAGCAGTGGCCTGGCTTACTTTGGCTGGCCTGCTGTGGGCCAGCTGCTCCCTCTGCCGTGACAGAGGATGAGGTTGAGGGGGTCACAGGCAAAGGCAATCCGGAAGGGCCGGACAGCCTCTCAGATTCCTGAGTGGATGCCCCAGGGGTATCCAGCTGCTGCTCCTCCTCCCTTTGGGTGCCAAACGCCCCTGACTGACTCCCCTGAGGGGAAGGGGCACCTGGAGGAAGGTTGAGGTGCCTCACTCCACTCTGGCAAAGCCACTTCAAAAGCCCCCTCATAGCTACTGCAGTGGAGTCCAGGTCTCCGGCAGAACCTGCTGGACTAGGATCTCCTTGGAATCTGCCATCCTCCCCGTGGAGCCCTCGATGCATGCACATGTCGGCACTACTTCATTAGGCAGCAGGCAGATGGACTCCTCCGCCTCCCTGTAGAGAGCCTCCAGCACCTCTGCCTGATATCCCCTCTCCTCTTGCTGACTCTGCACCATCAGTTGGAAGGCTGATTCCAGAGGCCCATCATCGGACTCGGACCTTAGAGATGCCTCTTTTCCAGCAGTGTTCCGAGTGTCAGTGAACTCGGCTGACCTTGCCTTCTCCTACTGTGGACACGTGTCTGTGCCGTGACCACCAGATTGTGAGACCCTTCCTACACTAAAGCTAATACTCACTGAGGTCTGAGTCTCTGGGTTGGTGGAGAGTGCAGGTGTTTGTTGTAAAGCCCCTACAGTTGCACATCGTTTTTGTGTTATGTTCTCGCTCTTCTCGGGGCTTGGGCTTGTGCTGAAGCTGGACAGGACTTCTCCTGGCACAGACTTTGCTCTCTCCCTGGTGGCACCTGTAAGTGAGATGAGAGAGTGAATGACAGCATGAGATGGCTTCATCATGGAGGCACCCTTGGCCCTGAGGTTTCTATTACATGCATGGATCCTTATTGGTTGGAGGCCCAAATCCACTCTCCCCCTCTCCAATGTCTCGGTCCTGCTCCACTCCTGCCAGCTGGGCTACCCGCTCCTTGAACTCTGTCACTTCCTTCAGGTGTGGGCGACCCCCTTCCGTCTTCTCCCTCTCTCACTGGCTACAGCTTAACTTCTCCCGCTCAAAGAGAACAGGGAAGCTGGGGTTGAGAGGAATTGTATTCAGCATCCATTTGTACATAGCTTTTTCACATTTCTTTCTCATATTTCCATTCTTAGAGATAGCCCACTGAATTGTGTGGCATTTCATTAATGCACTGCCTGTTTTCCAGATGGGTCCTGGGCTGGCACCCTCCAAAGCAGTGAGCCCATCCACATTCAAGGATAAGGCTCAGAGAGGCATATTATTTGCATGACTTGCTGGTGCCCACTGTGCCTGAGCTGCTTCCCACCATTCTCCCCTTCCCTCCTTCTCCCCCTCCCTCGCCTTCCACGTAGAAATAAAGATGAACTGAGAGGGCACATAGAAATAAATAATTACAATTTGACAGCCATTATGGAGATATGGCTGCAGGAGGACATGGGTTGGGACCTGAATATTGAAGGGTACAGGATATTTAGGAAGGACACGAAGCAAGGAAAATGTGGAGGGGTGGCTCTGTTAGTTAATGATAATATTAGAGAGAGATTACCTAAGTTCAGGAAACCAGGGTGTGGAAACATTTTGGGTAGAGATGAGAAATGGTAAAGGCAAGAATTCACTTGTGGGAGTTGTATACAGGCCCCCTAATAGTAACCACATGGTAGGGTGGAGCATAAAGGAAGAAATAATTGGAGCTCATCAGAAAGGCATGTCGTTAATCATGGGAGATTTTAATCTACATATAGACTGAAAAAGTCAGATGGGCAAAGATAGCCTCGATGAGGAATACATTGAATGTTTTCGGGATAGCTTCTTTGAACAGCATGTTCTGGACTCAATGAGAGAGCAGGCAACACTAGACCTGTTATTGTGCAATGAGATGGGAGTAATTAATGCTTTCATAGTGAAGGCACCCCTAGGTAGCAGCAACAATAATATGATTGAATTTTACATTCAGTTTGAGGGAGAGAGGATTGGGTCTGAGACTAAGCTTTTAAACTTAAAAATGAGGGCATGAAAGCTGAGCTGTCTAAAGTGAATTGGCAAATTAGGTTAAAGGGTAGGTCAATAGAGATGCAGTGGCTAATACTTAAGGTGATATTTCAGAATACACATGATAGATACATTCCAATGAGTAAGACAAAGTCCAAGGGGCGGACTCACCACCCATGGTTAACTAGAAAGCTTAAAGACAGTATCAAACTTAAAGAAAAAGCATATAATTGTGCAGGTCAGAAGATTGGACGGAATATAAGAAAGAGCAAAGAATGACTAAAAGATTAATATGGAGGGAAAAATTAAGAGTATGAGAGAAAGCTAGCCAGAAATATAAAAACAGATAGTAAGAGTTCTTATAAACATTTTAAAAAGAAAAGAGTTAACAAAGTGAGCATTGGTCCTATAGAAAGTATGTCTGGAGAATTGATAATTGAACAAAAGGATATGGCAGGTGAATTGAACAGGTATTTTGCATCAGTCTCCACTATAGATGATACAAGTAACATCCCAGAAGCAGCTATAAGCCAGGATATGGAAGTGGAGGAGGAAGTCAGGAAAATTACAGTCACCAGAGAAGTGGTACTGAGTAAATTGTTGGAGCTGTGGGCTGACAAGAGCCCGGGTCCTGATGGACTTCATCCTAGGGTCTTTAAAGAAGTGTCTAGTGAGATAGTTGATGCATTGGTTTTAATTTTCCAAAACTCCCTAAATTTGGGGAAGGTCCCATTAGATTGGAAGATAGCAAATGTAACTCCATTATTCAAAAAGGGAGGGAGACAGAAAATGAGAAACTACAGGCCAGTTAGCTTAACATCAGTCATAGGGAAAATGTTGGAAGCTATTATTAAAGAAGTTATTGCAGGGCACTTGGATAAGCTCAAGGTCATCAGGCAAAGTCAACATGGTTTGGTAAAAGGGAAATCGTGTTTAACCAACTTATTGGAGTTCTTTGAGGAAATAAAATGTGCTGTGACTAAAAGGGAACCAGTAGATGTACTGTACTAAGATTTCCAGAGGCATTTGATAATCAAAAGTTATTGAGGTAAATAAAGCTCATGGTATCGGGAGTAACATATTGGCATGGATAGAAAATTGGCTCGCTAACAGGCAGCAGAGAGTAGGCATAAATGGATCTTTTCCAGGTTGGCAAGATGTAATGAGTGGTGTGCCACAGGGATCAGTGCTGAGACCTCAACTGTTTACAATTTATGTAAATAACTTGGACAAAGGGATTGAAGGGATGGTTGCCAAATTTGCTAATGAAACAGACAGGTAGGAAAGTAAGTTGTGAAGAGAACATAAGGAGGCTACAAAAAGATATAGATAGGTTAAGTGAGTTGGCAAAGATCTAGCAACTGGAATATAATGTGGGAAAATGTGAAATTGTCCACTTTGGCAGGAAGAATAAAAGTGAGGCATATTATCTAAATGGTGAGAGATTGCAGAGCTCTGAGATGCAGAGGGATCTGGGTATCCTAGTGCATGAATCACAAAAGGCTAGTATACAAGTATAGCAAGTTATTAGGAAAGTTCATAGAATGTTATCATTGATTGTAAGGGGAACTGAATACAAAAATAGAGAGGTTATTTTTCAGTTGTACTGGTGATGACCATGTTTGGAGTACTGTGTACAGCATTGGTCGCCTTATTTCAGGAGGGATGTAAATGCATTGGAAGCAGTTCAGAGAAGGTTTACCAGACTAATACCTGGAAATAAGTGGATTTGCTTATGAGAAAAGGTTGGACAGACTAGGTTAGTATCTGCTGGAGTTTAGAAGAGTGAGAGGTGATTTGATGGAAACATATACGATCCTGAGGGGTCTTGACAGGGTGGATGTGGATTGAATGTTTCCTGTTGTGGAAAAATCTAGAACTAGGGGTCACTGTTTAAAAATGAGGGGTTGCCAATCTAAAACAGAGATGAGGCGGAATTTTTTCACCCAGAGGGTTGTGAGTCTTTGTAAATCTCTTCCTGTAAAGGTGGTGGAAAGCAGAGTCTTTGAATATTTTTAAGGCAGAGGTGGATAGATTCTTGGACAGCAAGGGGCTGATAGGATATTAAGGGTAGGTGGGTTGGAGATTTCAGGTTACTATCAGATCAGCCATGATCTTATTAAATGGCAGAGCAGGCTTGAGGGGCTGAATGCCCTGCTCCTGCTCCCTGTTCATATGTTCGTAAGCTCTCTGTGTGAAGGTTGGAGGAGGCACAGTGGTCACTCCTCCTGCAGAGTGGGTGCACTGCAATGGGGCTATGACATTATGACATTGTCACTGAGGCCCATGTCCCCTGACCCATTCATTGTGGTTAGTGTGAGCAGCTGAGACTTCACTTACCATTGGCAGCGCAGATGATGTTATTCATTCTCTTTTAGCATTGGAGGGCTGACCTGTGCTGGGCACCCTGGACACAGACTGCGGTGGTAACCCGCTCCCGTTCAGGGCTGGTTTCCCTTCTGGGTCTCCTCCTCCCATCACCTGGGTACAGGCTATCCCTCCTGGCCTCCACCTGGTCGAAAAGGACGCCCAGGAATGAGTCACTGAACTTAGACTCCAAAGGACCCTGTCCTCTTCCCCCATCTCTATTGGCCTTGTCAGTAAACTGATATCCAGGTGCATTTTAAATATGGTGCCTGGATATGAAGGCGGGACACATGCCATCCAGCCTGCCCCACTGCACAAAATGTCAGGATATCCCCAACTGTATAAATAATGAGGCCAGGGACTCACAAATTTCCATCAGTCTCTGCGTAGGGAAATACTCCCCATCCCCACCACAGAGCTTAGTCCCGGATTGGAGAATTCCGCCCTTCAACTCTAACTCAGAGGCCAGAATTTTCCAATCCCATTGGCGTCAGGTGTCATGGCGGGCAGTGGGGACAATATGCCAAGAAGGCCAAAAATCAGTTTCATGCTGTCTAGGAGCCAGTTTGCGATCGCCCGCTCCACCCGTCAATGGTGGGCCGCGTTTCCTGTCGCCGCATGTCAGGAACCTAATTTTAATACTTTAGCTTCTCATTATAAGCCCTGCACATCGGAATCACCCCCCCTCCCCCCCTACCCCTCCAACACTGGATCATCCGGGCACACGAATGTGCATGAGCGACATGTACCTGGCAAGTTGCACTGCGCTTGGGACTTTGAGGTTTGTTTGTCTACCTTTCTTTGGGCAGCACTCGCAGTCCATCAGCACCAGGTTTCGCAGACAGTACCACATCACTTTTAGACAGCTCACGGGTAGGTTTCTACCTACCAGATCAGCCACGAGGCAGGGGTAGCTTTTCAACTGCTGCAGGGCTAGGGCTTGCTTAGGGTAAGAGGGAAAAGTGGCCTCAGGCTAGAGAAGAAGCTGCAGGATGACAGGTGTACTGGGGAAGGTGGGGTATCCCAGGGTGTGTGTAGGGGCACAAGTTAATCTGTACAAGTGGCCTCAAGATGGTGAGGGCTGAGGAGGCAGTCTCCATAGGAGATGGGGCCAGATGGAGATGTGAGGGTGTGTGTGTGAGAATGAGTGGTGATGTCCCTTGAGCTGGCAATGAGTGAGATGCCAGTGTATGTGTGATGGCCTTGTGAGTGTGTGAGTTTAGAGTGATGAGATGGTTGAGATCATTCACCCGTTTTCTGCCTCTTATGTGCAGCATTGACACTGACCACCACTGCCATCGGCTCCCAAGCCAGAGGGGTGAGACTGAGGGGCTTCTTTCAGCCAGAGTGGGGGTAGAGGACATTGCGGTGGGCCTCCACAATGTCCAGAAGGTATCCCAGGGATGTGTCACTAAATTGGGGGGCTGCACTGGTTCTTGGGGCAACATTTTCCCTCGTTGGGAGAGGTGTGCGGGTGTGGGCCCAGACAGGTGGGTTCCCATTTGGCGCCCCCAGTCAGGGGTGTGCCGCCATTTTATGTGGGCGGGCCAATTAAGGCGCACCCAGCATGACGTCCGCCAGGAAGCGCCATCCTTGTGTGGGCTGGGGGTGATTCCCTGAGCCGGGAAAACGCTCTTTTGTGCAGGTGTGTGAAAGAGCGCATGGAACTCCCTGAGGCAAAGTGCTGCCTCAGGGAGATCGGCTCAGGTTTGAAACATTAAATAAAGGTGAGAAAAAAATTTTGCTGCCAGGCCCCCTCATGTGACACTGTCACATGAGTTGGGACATGCCCATAACTTTTATTTTAACTATTCTGAAATTTTAAAATCCCTCATGAAACCTCATCTTGCCCATGGACGAGGCTTCATGGTTTTCAGAAGCCCGCCAGGGCTCCTGGCCTGCCCGCCAGCCTCTAAGGTTGGACAGGCAGGTCCATTAATGATTTCAATTACTTTTTTAATGGCCTTAATAGGCCATTGACAGGTTGGCAAGCACACAGCCAAGTCAGCTGTGCGCCCGCCGACCTGAGAATGTAAATGGCTCAGGGTAACGTTGGGATGCCCACCCGATGTCACTCCGCGTCATTTTACACATCGGCGAGCGGGCCCCGCCTCCCGCTTCATGAACGGAAGATGCAGCCCTTGGCGTTTGGGGCCATATTTTCACTGGAGCAGTCCTGGGCCACAAGCATTGAGAAGAGTAAATAAGGCACCCTGCATGAGGGAGCGGAGAGGTATTGGCATGGTGGGCAAATCGGAGGCTGTGCACCAGCGAGGCAGCATATTTCCTGTGGCTGCATTATTAATGAGCCAGGAATGGGACGATACGGCGCAAAAACCAGCCATTGCAGCCAACGGGTAAAATGACATATTTCTCGCCTGCTACCGCACTCAGTGCAAACCTGGGCCAATTCCACCCAGAGGCATTCCTGGGTAGCAGGTGAATTGCCCATTGGAAATTCAAACATCTCAGAATTCCCATATAGGTCAGTGCATCAGAACTTCCACAGGGTTCCGATGTGCATCTTTGATTGCACATCTGGCCTCCGGTGACCGGAGACCAAAAGATTTGGTCCATAATAAATTTGGGAATAGGCATTTGTAATCAACAAGTTGAAAAAAGAACTACATATAGATGTCAAATTGTTGACATGTTATGGATAGATTTTAAACGTTTATGATACTGATAATAGAAGTACCAAATGTTACACAATCAGTACTGATTTTTTGTACTTTTTTCACCTTAGCCAAACCGCAGCCCTAGATTGAACAGGATCAATGCAAATGTCAATGTTATTTGGCTCTTCTCCCTAGTAGCTTAGGGGTTTGGCAGGTTGTACTTTCTTTTACATAAATTAGCCAATTGCTAAGATTCTTTGCTTTTAAGTTTAAGCAGTGGCCAACCCACATCAGGAACTGTTTTAAAGGTTCCAGAAAATGCTCTGACAGATCAACTGTGGTTAGTGCATTAGTTTATTTATTTTTGGAATCCACTAATCAATGCAAAGAAAACAGGCTAGGCTTTTACTGGCTGTTTGGATAGACCCACCACACAATTCCCCACAAAAAAGCAAATTTCTGTGTGTAAGTGTTTGACTCATTTTCATTCTATCCCATTTGCCTTGTCTCATTCACATTGGTATATTGGTCTGTACTAAAGGGGTATCTTGGCACAGGATGAGTTTTGAAGTCAAGATGAGTTTTGAAGTAAATGTCAATGCACTGAAATGGCTACAGGAATGTCACATTCCAGACGTTACTGTACATTTACTGATGTCACATTACATTTGTTGACTGGATATTTTTAAACGATCAGATTTTTTTTTTAATTGACCTCTTTGAGAAGCTAAAAGAGGACATTTTTTAACACATGGACTCACTTGCTGATTTTAACTAATACGGTAACCGTACTACCTTGCATATTATAGGAGCTTTTTATACCTAAGCTGGAGAAACTGTGGCCTGGATTTGGTTTAAGAAAAAAAATACCTAGATTTTTAGGTGGTGTGGAGGTGCTTTGCCAAGTAAAATTGGGCAGAGAGGACTTCTGCCGAAACTCTAGCCCTACAGCAGCTGTGATTTCCCTCTCATGGCTTTGCTGTGATCTCGAACTCCTAGCTGGAATTGTGCTCTGGGGAGATGGAGGCCAAATGTCGCACCCCCATCCATCATTTCACTATGTCTGCTCTCTTGCCACCCCTGTTAATAATTACCATCATTGTGTAGGTGGTGGTACTGAGCAGGCATGGTGGTCCATGGGTAGGAAGAAATCTGGGGATGAATGGTTACACAGGAGTGAGATCCTGCAATGCTGTTGTGGCTGAGAGAAAGCTGCAATCTCAGAGCATTTCAAGCACATTTTTAAACTTGCTGAGAATTTATAGTATTCTCTGTATAGTGAGTTCATGGATTTCCCTCTGGGGATTCTATTGTCCTGTGCTCTGAGGATGTGGAGGAGCATGTGGAGAACTTGGATGAAACAGTGGATTTCAGGAGCGTGCAATATCGTGTGTGCAGGTATCCATCACTTTGGAGCTATGGCTGACAGTCTATCCGCTCCGCCTTAGTACTTCCTTCGCCTGATGCTATGTTTGAGAGATATGACAGATGTGGTAAATTAGCTGGTGGATGGCTCCCAACTGGAGGCATTGGCTACTTCTCACCAGACCTGTTCCCAGCATTCCTTTAAAACACCGCTGGAAATGGCTGCTTTCCTTATCTGTACAAATTGTAGCTTTGTGGCAATGACACTTTGCATTTTTATAGTATCTTTGATGCTTTTTTTTATTCATTACTGAGATATAGGCATTGCTGGCTGGGCCAGCATTTATTGCCCATCCCTAATTGTCCTTGAGAAGGTGGCAGTGAGCTGCCTTCTTGAACCGCTGCAGCCTGTGTGGTGTAGGTACACCCACAGTGCTGTCCAGTGCCTAGGTCAATGCCAGGTGGTCTGTCTGGTTTCATTGCTTTTCGACTTTTTTGCAGTTTGATACAACTGAGTGGCTTGCTCGGCAATTTCAGTGGGCATTGCTGTGGGTCTGGAGTCACATGTAGGCCAGACCAGGTAAGGGCAGCAGATTTCCTTCCCTAAAGGACATTAGTGAACCAGATGGGTTTTTGCAACAATTGACAATGATTTCATGGTTATCATTTGACTTTTAATTCCAGGTTTTTCATTGAAGTGTATGGAGAAAATGAACCCTGAGCAAAAGATATTTATTGTTATATTTATTTTTATCAAGATATTAATTTTGGTCAAATTAGTGGGCTTTAAAGATAGTCTTAAAGGGGGAGAGGGAAATAGAAAAAAACAATAAGGGTTAGGGAAGGAATCATTTATATATGGTTATTAAAACTTGATTCAGTTTATAGTTAAAGATGATTGAAATGAGTGCCAGTGGATGATTTTGTCTTGCTGCTAACAGTTTCACATTAGCTGGATACTTTCACTAAATAATTAGAGGGATTTAGGGGAGGAATTCCAGAGCGTGGGATGTAGGCATGAGAACATAACCCCCAGTGCTGGGGCGAAGGGACAGGGAATGGCAAGAATCTCAATTCAAAGAAATGGAGTGTGTGATGTTGTAGGATGGTGGAGGACGGGATGATGTCTGAAAGGGCTTGGAATAGTCAAAAAGATAGCAAATCAAATTACACAAATTGCAAATTCTTTTTATTTATCTAAATGGAATGTAAATATAAACTCATTAGTATGAATTTCATTTCTTTAATAAAAGCATGGTGAAACATCTCATTAAACTTCTAGGACCAAATGCATTACCCCTTATAACAGTTTTCCAGGGCAGAACAAACATTCAGATACCAAATTGATAAATTATAATAAGAATACATTTATATGGCACTTCGCCACATTGAAACATCTCAAATGCTTCACAAAAGGTACATCAGCATTAATCTGATTTTCCTCAGGTATATTTCAAACTGCAAAGAGCTAGCTGGCACATTCCAGGTGTTCATGTCACAGGGAGTCTCTCAGGGGACAATGCTCTTTTTGGATGAGCATGTCCTGATATCTGGTTTCCTGGGCCAGTACACCAGCAAAAGCCATTCATGCATAACTTTTATCAAATAGCATGCTGCTCAAAAGTCTCCAGACCTATCAATAACATATATGTGGCTTGTTGCCAGCTGTTCATAGTTAGCAGATCTTTCACAAAATGTTGTTACTTCCTCAATGTGCAGGTGGTCGATGACACCTGATATAAAGTTATATTTTGAGTCCCATTACATGCCTGACGGGGGAAGATTTCCTGTCCCATCCTTTTCTCTTCAGCAGATGGTGGCTGGTGATAATTAGTGCTGTATGAGCCCTTCTTCCTTTGAATACCTTTGCTTGTAAGTCCAACATTGTGCCATTCATGATCATAATAAACAGGAGCAGCAGTAGGTCATTCAGCCCGTGGGGCCTGCTCTACCATTCAATAAGATCGTGGCTGATCTGATTGTGGTCTTAACTCCACTTTTCTGCCTGTCCTCATAACCTTTTTTGTTATTCAGTCACGGGATGTGGGCTTCACCAGCTGGACCAGTGTTTATTGCCCATCCCTAGTTGCCCTTGAGAAGGTGGTGGTGAGCTGCCTTCTTGAACCGCTGCAGTCCATGTGGTGCAGGTACACCCACAGTGCTGTTAGGAAGGGAGTTCCAGGATCTTGACCCAGTGACAGTGAAGGAACAGGGATATATTTCCAAGTCAGGATGGTGATCTTCCAGGAGGTGGTGTTCCCATCTATCTGCTGCCCTTGTCCCTCTAGATGGATTTGGGCTTGGAAGGTGCTGCCTAAGGAGCCTTGGTGAATTCCTGCAGTGCATCTTGTAGATGGTACACACTGCTGCTACTGTGCGTCGGTGGTGGAGGGAGTGAATGTTTGTGAATGTGGTGTCAATCAAGTCGGCTGCTTTGTCCTGGACTCTCTTGTCAATCATAAATCTGCCTGCTTGGTATCAGGTCCTAAGAGTAACTTAAATTAGGGTATGATAGCATGGTAGCTATGGTACAAGAGTGGCAGCACAGAGATCATGAGTTTATATTCCACTATAGCAACTCGTGAAATTGAAATTAATAAATCTGGTAATTTGGGAGTTGCACGGCAGGAATAACTTGGAAAGCCATCAGTTTGGTGTTAAAACATGATTCACTATTGTCCACCATTGTAGGAAAGCTCTTAGCCTGCATGTCACCGCAGTCCCATACTACTTGGTTGGCTCTTATTACACTTGGGGCAATGAGAGATGGACAACTAAGGATCCCATTGGCATTGATACATCGCCAAGATAACTCTCTGGAACCCCTGAATATGTTTGAGTTTTGTGTTTACTGGGGTCTGTAAATGGGAACAGATTTTGTTTACCTGAGTTCTGTCCCAGAATGGCTGTTGGGGGTGCACTTGTTCAGCTTCTCTCACTCCACTGATGTCACTTTGGCAGAAACTCCACTCACAGCGAAGTAACGTTGGTGGAACAGGAGCTGCTTCGAGGAAATTCCTGGCCAATAAAACTTTTTTTTTTCAGTAGCTGGATATCAGAACTGTTTCCAATCTTTTGCAAACTGCTGCCATTTTTTGGCAATTATATTACCAAATGGAAACAAAAACCGATAGACTTTACCTTGCAGTTTTGTCAGAGCTAATTTGTAAAATCTCGCTTTTTAAGGATGGACATTGATATAGGGAGGAAAAGAGGAACCATTTGACACTGCAACAGTTCAATACCACTGGTGTTCATTCCTAGGCATGCACTTAGAAACTTTCATCTACGTCCATATTTGTGGCTGATAAGACAGTTTTTAGCCTGTGGTTGCAGAAGATGGATTCCAAATGGATTCCCAGCTGTGAAAGTTACACAAATCTAAATTATCTTTCTTTAACATAAATACAGTTGACATTTGGTGGGACCCGCTCTATAATTAAGATTTAAAACATGAACTAAGATCTGGCCACATGTTAGATCACTTGCTTCGATATTCAGCCTAAATCCTTTTAGGCTGCCCTGCCAATTGAATCCATCTACTTCACTTGGGCGAGTTTTGTCTATTCCTGGCCAGGCTACCAGATGGATTGTAGTTTGGAAGCGAGCGTGTTGTAAGGATGGACAGTTTTTTGAAATATTATGATTTATATTTTGGAAGATTATTTATTTAAAACTTTGAAATTCTTTCTGCAGACTAAAAGAATCAGACAAATCGAAATAAGGAGCAAAAAAAGACACAAGTTGAATTGAAACAGAATGAAGTAGATGATATGAAAAAATAAATGGGCATAGCACTTAATGAGCAATAGATGAAGAATATCAGGGTCCTGCTGATTGTAGAATACATGTAGAGCGATGTTAGGCTCACAAGTTGTGTAAGTACCATATCATACAGCAAGAGTTTGCCAGTTTTTAAGGAACCAGGCAGTGTTACTGCAAGTTACAGATGTCAGCCCTTATGTATCTAAAGTAATTAAAATTAAAAAGTGGTAAAACAGATTAAAATATATATCTATGGCTTGCTTTCTTTACAATATGGCCTGCAATACCAACATTCGCTTCCCATCCCTAATTGCCCTTGAGCAGATGGTGTTGAGCTGCCTTCTTTGAATCACTGCAGTCTGTGTGGTGTAGGTACACCCAGTGTGCTGTTAGGAAGTGTTCCAGGATTTTGAGCTGGTAGATGGGGTTTCAACAGGAAAGTACCCAAAGGTTAACTGGACCAGCAACATAAACATTGTGGTTAAAAGAGCAGGTCAGATGCTAAGTATTCTGTAGTAATAACTCACATCCTGACTTCCTAAAGCCTGTCCACCTCTACAAGACACAAATCAGGAGTGTGATGAAATGTTCTTCACTTGCCTGGATGAGTGCAGCTCCAACAATAGAAGCTCAACACCATCCAGGACAAAGCAGCCTGCTTGATCGGCACCCCATCAATCATGTTCAGCATTCACTTCCCCCACCACCGATGCGTAGTGACAGCAGTGTGTCCTGACTTGAAAATATATCACCGTTCCTTCACTGTCGCTGGACCAAAATCCTGGTACTCACTCCCTAACAGCACTGTGGGTGTACCTACACCATATGGACTGCAGTGGTTCAAGAAGGCAGCTCACCATCAAGGGTATTTAGAACTGGGTAATACATGTTGGCCTTGCCTGTGCCACTCACATCTCAGAGCTTATTAAAAAAAACAACTTTTGTATTCCTTTGAATGTTATGAGTGTTGTGATGGAGCGATGGTGCAATGAGGTGTACATGATTCAAATTGTAGTAAATGTACAAATTACATTCATCCACCTGAACGTATTGGCGGAGGAAGAAAATATACGGCAATGTAGAAAAGCAAAAAAGCCTCACCTTCAGAACCTTGTCTGGGCCTGGAAAAATTTATCAATTTTGCTTCCAATTTCCACCCCTCTATCACCTTCACATGGTCCAACTCTGACACTTCCCTTCCTTGAACCTCTCTGTCTCCATTTCTGGTGATAGACTGTCCGCTAATATTCATTACAGGCTCACCGACTCCCACAGCTACCTCGACTACAACTCCTCACACCCTGATTCCTGTAAGGACTCCATCCCAATCTCTCAGTTCCTTTGCCTCTGTCGCATCTGTTCTGATGATGCAACTTTCCAAAATAGAGCTTCTGACATGTCTTCCTTCTTCCTTAACCAAGGTTTCCCCCCCACTGTGGTTGATCTTTGTCATGTCCAACCCATCTCCCGCACCTCTTCCCTCACATCTTCCCCTCCCTCCAGAACCATGATAGGCTCCCCCTTGTCCTCACTTTTCACCTCACCAGCCTCTGCATTCAAAAGATCATCCTCCTCCATTTTCGCCAACTCCAGCATGATGCCACCACCAAACATATCTTCCCCTCACCACCCCCGTCAGCATTCTATAGGGACCATTCCCTCCATGACACGTTGGTCTACTCCTCCATTACCCCCAACACCTCATCCCTTTCCCACAGCACCTTCCCATGCAATCGCAGAAGGTGCAACACCTGCCCCTTTACTTCCCCCCTCCTCACCATCCAAGGCCTAAACACACGCTGCTTCAACTGCACCTCCTTCAAGTTGGTCTACTGCATCCGCTGCTCCCAATGTAGTTTCCTCTACATCAGGGAGACCGAACGCAGACTGGGTGACCGCTTTGCGGAACATCTTTGGTCTGTCTGTTAGTACGACCCGGACCTTCCGGTCATTTGCCATTTCAACACCCCATCCTGCTCTCATGCCCACATGTCCGTCCTTGGCCTGCTGCAATGTTCCAGTGAAACCCAATGCAAGCTGAAGGAACAGCACCTCATCTTCCAATTAGGCACTTTACAGCTTTCTGGGCTTAGCATTGAGTTCAAGAACTTCAGACCATGAACTCTCTCCTCCATCCTCACCCCCATTTTTTAATCCCCTTTTTTACGCTTTCATTTTTATTTTTTATTCACTTGTTTTTATTTTTATTTGTTTATCCATAGTTTTATCTCCTTTTCAAACCCCCTTCTATCCCATTTTCTATCCTTTTTTTCTCTCCCCCATTGCCCCTCCCACCACCCCATCTGTTACAAGGCCATCTGTTACTTGTTCCATGTTCTTCTTTCATACAATGCTAACCTTGTTCTGCTATAATCACATTCTGCTCTCTTACCTTTACACCACTATCAGCACCTTTTTTAGCATTAATCACTACCATTAACAATCCCTTTGTCCTTTAGTTCATGACATCTTTGTCAATCTTTCCTTTGTTCCCACCTATTGCTGGTCATCTACCCAGATCCACCTGCCCTACCCCCCTTAAACAGTATAAATTTCATTACATTTCCACTTCTCTCCATCCCTGAGGAAGGGTCATACGGACTCAAAATGTCAACTCTGTTTCTCTGTCCACAGGTGCTGTTAGACCTGCTGAGTTTTGCCAGCATTTTTGGTTTTTGTTCCATCTTCAGAAAGTTGCAAAATGTATTTGTATGATGATGTAGGGAAATACTCTAATAACTGTATTAAACGTTTCCCCAAGATAGAGTCAGCAGTCAGAATGACTGCTGGGAAAGGGAAGAGTTAACGATAATGAAACCACTAAGGCATATACAAACAAAATGTTCCTTACCTAATGATGGAAAAAGAAGCCATCATTAGCCATAGGGAATCATACCGATGCCTCATCTGCACTTGTGTGAAACACTATGTTAGCAAAGATTTGAGAAGACAGCAAAGGAACAGCTTAGTTGGCATAGATAGCGATGCTTCAATAGTCTGGAAATTATCAAGGGTACCAGCAAGGTTGTGTGAGGTGATTGGCATGAGAAAAACTCAATACTAATGCTTATGTCAGATTTCTCAACAACATGCATAAGGTTTATGTGGAAATTGAGGATATACAAGATGCTCTTTTGACTTCAGACCTGGGTTTTTAGTTCCTAGTTTAGCTGTAGTTCTTTTGTAACTTTTGTAGTCACTAGGTCAGAATTCAGGAATTCCCTCCGTAATAGCACTGTGGGTGTACCTACACCATGTGAACTTCAAGAAGTTTAGAAGGATGCCTCTGTGAAATTGCAAAGTGCATCAGCCAATAGAGAGAAAGGAAACAGATTTTAATATTGTATAACAGCCAGAGTCAGATGCCTCTTAAAAGTACAGGTTTAGCTGAGGCAGCTAGACCAGATAGAGTTATCAGCACATGGGGTGATTTTCCCCCGGCACAGAGAATACAGGAGGAATGGATAGTATCCCTACAGTCAGAGATGCATCACTCTAACATCTCCGAAGGCTAACAGCGTCAACCCAGAGAAATGTGAGGTAACTAGTCCATCTATGCCAACTCATATGGATGAGGATGTATAAATTAAGAAAAAGCATATACATTTTAGCCTATTCAGTGGACTATCTCATGCTGTTAATTTATCAGGCATCAAGGAATATTATCTTAAACTAATCTCATCGATTTATATCAAACTCAGACACTGATCTCTGAGCGTCTAAATTTATAATCAGCAAACAGTTAATGCTGAATAACTGATATAACTGACCTGATTTTGTAATTTCTATTATTTACTAATTGCTAATTTACTAATTATTTTTACAGAATGTTGAAGTCCCTTTAGCTCTGATTCTAAGGTTAATAAATAATTGTTAGTTCATGACTTTGTTGTTTGCATTAATCTTTGGTAATTGGCAAGGAAAGGTTAATTCAATCCCTCAGTATCTTGTGCAGGTCATGTTGAAAGGTTGGTGGTGAGAATGCTAATCTAATCTAAATCTCTAGGCAAAAATATGGGTGGTAAACCCCAGACAGTTCCATGACAAAGAGTTAAGGTGCAGGGGTTAATGATCATCTAGTGCCATCAATAAATATTCTTGTTAAGATGTTGGATATGTTAATTTGGAGGCCCACAGCTAATGTGGTTGTATTATGCTGAATGATTCATACTTATTTCATTTCATGCACTCAAAGATCCTGGAGAAAGTGCTGAACTGTGAGATCATCTGGGCTGTTATTTTATGAACAAATGAACTCCTATTTATAGCCTCGGAGAAAGGCTTTATTCTGGTTCAATGAGTCAATTAGTAGTGGGCAGAATGTTCCAGCAATAGAGGGAAAGGATATAAAAGTTTAATGCAAATACAGTGGCTTTTGTTGGTCAGCAAAAAGAAACAGTTTGGAAGGGGAGGTTCCATGTTTAAAAACATTTTGCCTGAACATGATTTATGAGTTGTTAATAAGTCTGTCAGATTTTTTTTTAAAATAGAAATCAAATGAGAGCTTTCTATGCTTAACAAGAAAGTGGTTTCGTTTAAAGAAAAACCTCAGTCAGTGATTTCAGTGACGGAAGCCAGAATTTACGTTTGAACAGACAATTGCAAATATTGCTATATTAGACATGAAGGGTTCTTCAAAAATATATGACTTCCCCTCTCCTAATTTATAGCAGTGATTTAACAAGCAATCTAGAACACTCTGGCACTTTCATATAGACAGGATGGAAGCTTGAATCAGCCTGTCTCACTCATCACTATGGCACTCCTCCAACAGCTGAGAAATGATTGGATTCCCAAAAAGTTTCCAAGATGATAATAGTGAATGTTTAGTTTCATGCTTTGCTCTGATAAACCTCTTTTCTCATCATATTTTACTTCATCGTACCTACAACAGCGTCATTGTTTTAAATATTGTGTGTAATAAGTATCTCGCTGTAAGGGGGTGAAGCAGGTACCTTATGGTGATCTGTCAGATGCCATGGCTGCAAAATTTGGATGCAGGTCACAGCCTCAGTCATCGCATTCAATGACGGTGAGCACATGTCCCCCGTCGGTTAGGTACTACCACCTACGGTTGTGTGCTACCTTGTTCTGCAAGAGAGAGAATTGTGCCAGTGAGTGTGGTGCAATGCATTTGATGAAATGGTTTTCATGGTTAAATAGTTGGCAGTGTATGAGCTGTGAGATGTGGGTGTGAGGATTGCAGCAGTACTAAGTGTGTGAGGGTGAGGTGGAACATGAGGCATGAGTCCCGAGTGACTGAGATTATCGGTAGGTGAGTGATAGGGTGTGGTTTGTTTGTGAGGCTGGTGGTGCAGTTGGTGGTGTATGGCATTTGAAGGTAACAGCCACTGACCTTGACCTCTTATATGTGAGGTCATTGAATTTCTTGCGACATTGCATCTGGGTCCTTCAGATTAGACTCCTGACATTGACCACCACAGCTATCTGGTCCTACTGTCTTCACAAAGATTGTCTGGTGAGTCTTCTGGCCCCACGTGAACAGGTAACATCTTCTCTTCACCTCCTCAACCCAGGCCTCCTGTGCAGCATTGCAGAATCCTTGAGACCACCCTCTGCCATGTTGTGCCATTCTTGTGTCTTTCCCCTTTCAGAGATGTAGGCTAGCTTTAGTGGGTGCTAACCTCTTAGGATTTTGTTCCCCCAGGGTGTGCAGCCACTCACTAGCATGCTTGGTACCAGCTGCATGCTGCATCATTTCAATTAGCAAGCAACAAGAAGTGTGTCTAATCTAAAATAAAACCAAGAAATACTGGAAATATTCAGCAGGCCTGACAGCATCTGTGGAGAGAGAAACAGAGTTAATGACCTGAATTTTTCAGGCGGCAGGCGGGCTCGGTGGGAACGGGTGCGGGCAGCTGCGGAGTCGATCGCCACCTGTGATTGGCTCTGCGATCGGCTCAGTGCTGCCATTTTACATGGGCAGGCCAATTAGGGCCCACCCAACATAAGATGCGACCGGTAGCGCTCAGTGCCACCTATACGGGCGGGTGGGGGGAGGAGGGAGAGACAGGGCTGGTGCGTTTTCACGCGCAGGACAGAGCGCTTCAACCCCTGTGCCACAGGGAGATGGAAGGGCTCCTGAGTTAACTAAAAGGTTTATAAATTTACTTAAACATGTCCTCTCATGTGACTGTATTCCCGCTCGTGGATGAGGTTTCCTAAAAAAACTCAAAGGCCGCTTGGTCTTTTTGCCTGCCCACCAACATTAAAGTTGGACTGGCACATTTACAATTACCTTAATTAGATCCCTAATGGCTTTAATAGGCCGTTTACATATCGACAAGCGCACAGCCCACTCCGGTGTGCACCCGCTGAACGAAACATCGCAACTCAGCGCGATGATGTCGGGACACATGCCTGATGTCATCGCTCATCAGTTTATACGTCCGACTGTCGGGTCTGTCCCCGCACGCCAACTGAAAAATTCTGCTCAGTGTTTCAGCTCGTGACCTTCATCAGTTTGCCTGCAGCCTGCATCAGAGAAAATGGCCATGGTTAATCCCACATTGTAATTCCGACACCCATTTTTGGCCCTTCATGAATTTTTGTGGGCCATGTAAAGAACAACCTGAATTTTTCTTTGTTCCATATCACTAGAGCAGGCAAGCCAATATTGAGATGTTACATGATGCTACCAGTATAGAAAATAGATGGATGTCCATAAAAAAAACCAATCCAAGTAACCATTTTTTAAGTTTATGGCTTTCCTGGATAATAGTCAAAATTCCGAAAAGTGGAAAGTATTTTGACAATAACAATTACATTTTCTATTTCAGAGTAAAGCACAATATGGATTCAATTAGAGTATCTCTGAGCTATAAATCAAAAAGTCCTAAGTTCATCTCCATCTTTGTCTTGTTTGCCTTTTCTCTCAGTTTCTTTCTAATTATCTTATGGTTTCTTCTCCGCTTGCCCTGTCATCAGAGATGCTTTGCATTTCCCTTAATTGTCCACGCCCTTTTCACTTTACTGATCTTATATTTGTTTGTGTGGATGAGTTGCAATGAAATAGTTTGCTGTGAAGTTACTTCACAATTTCTGCCATTAGAAAGTTTAATTAGAAACTTTACGCTATTTAACTCCAGTAGCCAATTCTACCATGATGAAATGTACACAAGTTCCATCACAGTCATGCAAAATTTAACTGTATTTGTGAAAAAAGATAAGAAAAAGGCTTGCATATGCATCATATTTTTCATGCCCTCAGAATATTTCTAAGCGTGTCAACATCAATGGCTTGTTTTTGAAGTGCAGTCGCTGTTATTTTGTAGAAATATGCGGCTGCTGATTTTGAACATAGCAATATGACAGGACAGTGAGATACATGACCAGCTAATATGACGAAATTGGTTGAAGAATAAATGTTAGCCAGGACACCAGGATAACTTTTTAACATTTTGCTCTTCTTCAGGAAACTTCAATGTCCACATGGAATTCAGTTTGATGTTTTATCATATGGTACAGGATTCCTGCTACACCAGAGTGAAGTACCCTTTCAAGTCACTCACCATCCTGACTTGGAAATATATCGTTGTTCCTTCAATGTTACTGGGTCAACATCCTGAAACTTCCTCCCTAATAACACTGTGGGTATACCTACACACATGGACTGCAGCGCTTCAAGAAGGCAGCTTACCACCACCTTCTCAAGGACAATTAGGGATGGGCAATAAATGCTGGCCCAGCCAGTGAAGCCCACATCCCATGAATGAATAAAAAAATAGTATCAGCTAAAGTTATCAACAGAAATTGCCTTCGTCCTTCTCCAGCTGTGCTGAATCTCTGGCAAAGTTACGGTGGCTGACAGAAACCCTGAGGAAATCCTTGGTGCATGCACACAAGTCCTGGAGTGAGGCATGAGCCCAAAGCCTTCTGGCTCAGATTAAAGGTTGTTAGCCTGAATCAAATTAACACATTTAGCTGTTAACATTTCATTTCCTGAATAAACTACAACTTCAGGTTGGCTAGCAGGATAACAATGGTGAAAGCAATATCCCTAAAATTAAGAACTGAATGTTCCCAGCAAAATTGTAGAAGTCTATAGCACAAATATTACAAATGTTTTCTCTTGGCGCAAAGTCTATGCCAGGCGCATGAATCTGTAAAATCTACCCTGAAAGCTGAATATTATTTGAACCATTGGATGATCTAGTGATGAAGTGCAGTGTAGCCAATATATTCCACATTGTTGGTTCCCCTTTTCAACCCAATTAAAAAGTGGTCCAGAAAAACACAGTGAGCATAAATAAGGTACTATGTGAGAAGTTGAGTAGGGGTACTCTTTGTGCAATAGTATAAAAGAAGTAATAGTGAATCAATGGCCTGCTTTACATCTCATCTCATTTTTTTAAATTCTAGTGACTTTAATGCAAATAGAAATCAGAAGGATGTAAAACTAATTTGGCAGCATTTAAAGGAGGAAACAGCCCAGTACAGTGAGAAAATGAACACTGCTGAATTATTCACTTGCATACTAACTTAGCTCACCTAAAAGGGCAATCGTGAATGGCATTAGTAAAGAAACAGATTGTTTGACTGCCCTCTTGCTGAGAGATGGGAATCTGTCAAAACGCATAGAGGGAATAAAAATAACTAAAATATGAGAAAGAGATATTTAGAAAATATATCAGTAAAAGGTATGATGCTTCCTACTCATAAGTTCTCGAACTGTCTCCATTATCTCCCAGACTTCTATACCACATATACATATACACATGAGATGACACAAACTTGAGTCAGGTCACAGCTTTTTATGAGGAAAAAAATCATCAATACATCTCAATAATACATAAATGAAAACTTGGGCATTTAAGCGCAATTAGCAGTTTATCAAGATTTGACAAGTTTACAAATACAAATGGTATCCTGTTAGGTCCAAAAATGCTCTATCACTGTACATATATGCCCATCATATTCTGCTGGAAGACTGTGACTTAAGTCACATATGGCATGCTTTGGCACTGTCTTCCTAGAAAGTGATACATTAATATTAATTTGATATATCATTAAAGTTAGCCTGGATCTCCTGGAATGCAAAGTTAGGTGGAGAAGGATCAACAGGAACAAAAATTCAGGCAGCATGCAGAAGTGCTACTTCTCTGCTCAGCTTTCTGCTGGCTGTAAATTTGTGCAGGGCCCCAGGATGGGTATAACTTCCATTTGCCCTGAAACAATATTCCAGACAATAAAGGCAACAGAACTGAATGAAGGGGATTTCCATGGGATGTCCTTGGTCCCAAACTCCCTGCTCAGTGATCTTGACACCGGGACGAATGTGTCATAAAGATGGTTCGAATGTTGGAAATGTCATTTTCCCCCCCACCCCTTCCCCCAAACCGGCAGCCCACCCTGAGTCCTGGCTTTCACCATCAAGATAAAGGATTTTTGACCCCTTTCTGGAGAAACTCATTAAGGCAATCAAGGCTAGCAACACCGACTGGACAAGGAGTGGCTTGCTTATGTTGCTTTGCCCCTTGACCTTTTCTTTAGCAGGTGCCCAAGATGTGCCAACTTTGGCATGGGAACCTGCCAATGACATTTAAATTACGTGGCGGCTGTCACTGACATGTGCTACATCAATGGCCTTAGTGGGGATAGAATTTCTGCAGGACTTTCTCCGATTGTCAGCCTTAACTTTAGGGAAAGATTTGTGGAAGTCACAAACAGTGTAAACTGCCAGTTAAGCTATTTCTCTGAGGTTTCCAATAATCTTCCACAGAGGTTATAGTGGCTGATTAGAAGAAAGCCAGACAGGAATTATTGCCAATTATATTTCATGTCTCACTAATGCACCACAAAAAGATTTGATAATATGCAAGTTTGCTGTGCACTTTCATTTACGTATTTTGAAATTTAACCTAGGCCGGGATTTTCTGTGCCCACCGGTGTCGGGCGTGTTCGGTGGCGTGAGTGGACAATATTGTGTGATTGGTTTCACGACGGCTCGAAACCAATTTGTGATCACCTGCTCAGCCCGCCGATGGCAGGCCATGTTCTCCACCACCGGACATGGGGGAACCTCATTGTAATACATCGGCATATCATTATTAGGCCTGCCCACCGGAATCGTCCCCGCCCCACTGGATTATTTGCCCATGTCAGTGGGAAATCATGCCAGTGTAGAACTCATCTTGACACTGTGATGTGCAGAAGTCTGGACTTATCCACCAGGGCTTTGCTCACCTTGCGGACATCCAAGGAGCAGAAGATGCTGGAGCTCAACACCAGCGGCACACTGGAGGAAAGTCCATGGCATGTTGGGTGGATTCTCACGGACGTGGCTTTGCTGTGAAGCAGCTCACGTAAGTTGGATAGTCACCATTGATGCTCACAACGGGTGATGGTCAAGGGGGTGGGAGAGGAAGGTCTAGGATAGACTGGGAGGGGAAGGTCTAGGAAAGACTGGGAGGGGAAGAGATGTCAGGGCACTGAGGGAGGGGGTGAATGTAGGTATCAGGATGGGGTGAGGTTGGGAGGGGGGGAAATGAAGGTTTCAGGGGAGAGGTTGGGGGTCAAGGAGAATGGTGGGGAGGAGTGAGTAATGGGGGAGAAGACAGAAACTGGGGAAGTAGGTTTAAGGGGGGGTGAAAGGTGCAAGGGAAGGAATGCGGAGAGGGCAGGGTGTACGGGGTGGAGGAAGGGGTGTTGTGAGGGGAGGAGGCAAAGGTGAATGAGGAAGTAAGTGTGGAAGAAGGAATCAGGAAGGGGGTAGGAGTAATGCTGGAGGCAGAAGTGAGGCTGGAGGAAGATGTAAGGCTGGAGAAATGAGTAAGGAAGAGAGGTGGGGGGGTGGGGGGGATGTCCGGTGGGGGGGTGCGGTTGTGGGAGGACTGAAGGGGGCAAGGCGCTCCAGGGGGGAAGGGGTTCTGCAGAGGAGGGGATATGGGGGGTGGGGGGGGGTGTGGAAAGATGCAAAGGGGGGGAAGGGGGGGCGATATGCAGGTGAATGTGCAAGTGAGGGATATGATGGGTCCATGCCTGCCTCCTGGGGAATGAACTGAGGGTGGGCATAGTATGGAGGAAGGGTGAGAGTGACCGAGGGCTTAATGAGATGGTAGGGTGGGAGGGTGAGGGTTTGACAGTAGCGATAGAAGGGACGGCAAGGATAGCTGCTGGGGACTTAGATGGGGGAGAGAAAATGGGTGACCGGGGAATGTAAAGGATGGGGGATTGCACAGTGTAACCAGACCACCATGCTTGCTAAATCAAAAGTTAAATGAGAGTCGAGGTGGGTGAGATCATTTGCTGCATGGGAATGAGATGCAGGTGAGCTCAGATGGACAACTGAAAGTGAACCCCAGCAGGCAACAATCAAAATGCTCAGGACAGTGAGAGAGTGTGAAAAGTGAAGGATCAGCGTGCGTGGGAGAGTGCTTGCATTAGGCTCCGAAAGGCCCAACCCCATGCACACATTTCCCTCCAGAATCACTTGTGGGCCGACTGCTCCCTCTGCAGTGACAGGACCTTCGGGCTGATTATTTCCACCTCTTCTCTGGAGGAGGCTTCCTCTTGGCTGGAGGTGAGGACATGGATGGTGCTGAGGGACTGGCTGGCTGAGGGTGTCGGTCCCTTGGCAGAGCTCCCTGTGAACCAAAGTAGAGATAAGTAATGCATGTCAGCAGAGTCCAAAGCACGAGAGAGAGAGCGCACAGTTGTGTTGAGAAAGGGATGATGTGGTGCAGGATCCTCAGGTGGATATTCGCTGCTGACCTCATCGTCACCGCAGGCAGGGTCCATATCCTCACCAGTCAGTGCGAAGGCACGCTCCTCAAAGTGAGTGAGGGGCCTAATGTAGGCCACTCCAGCCTCAGTCTGGGACCCCTCCCTGCTGTTGTGAGCCAGCTTCTCCTGCATGAAAACAGATGGAGAGAGTGTGAGCAAGACACATGGCACTGCGTGGAATGTTTGTGTGGTGACCGGAGCAATGCACAGGATGAGGATGTGAGCACGAGAGGGTATGAGTCTGATGCAGATGTGAGGGTGTGTGTTTGAGTTAGCAGTGTTGTCCCTTGAGGTGTGAGATTCCTGTGGATGTGTGGTGGGTTTGCGAATGTGTGAGTTGAGAGTGATGTGAAGAGTGAGTTACCCTTGCGGAACGGATGAGACCATCCATCCTGTAGTGACACTGGGTGGCAGCCCTCTTTTGAAGGGTATTGGCTCTGACCACCATTGCCACTGCCTCCCAAGCCTGGTTGGTAATGCCGCTGCCCATTCAGCAGACAGAGTGGGGGTCCACAGCTTCCAAAAGGTTTTCCAGTGACGCGTCACTAAACCTGGGGACCACAGTCTTCTTGCCTTTTCGTGGACATCTTCCCTGCAGTAGCCATGGGCTGGAAGCACTGAGATATGTGTGCGTGGCTGGACTTTAAGTATGTGCCCAGCATGATGAGGTGATCAGGTGATGGCAGGTGTGTGAACGAGGGCCCACCCGCCATGGAAACGGTGTGTTTCCCGGGAACGTATAAATAATGTGGCGGGATTGGGATGACGCAGCGTAAAAACCCAGCATCGTGGCCAACGGGTAAAAGGTTTTACCCGCCCACTAGAGTAGTTAGTCTAAACCTAGACTGCATTGATGTATCAGCCAAGATCAGGTCTTGGAGATAAATTCACAAATTTCTGAGTCAAAGGAGTAGTGCTTGAAAACTTGGGGCTGGTGGCTGAGCAAAAGTATGAGATGGCCACTTCTTACCTTTGTTTTATTGGATGAATTACACAACAAGAATAATCTGGCTTCCTTGAAGTTGCCAGTGTGAATGACATATTGTAGCTGTATGGTGGCCTGGTTTACTTTCTGAGAGGTTAAACTCCTGCAAAATCACTCTTAATAGTGACAGCTTGAGTAGACAAGGACAGCTTGCTCATCACTTCTTACTTATAGGTGCAATGTGAAGCATTAGATTTGCATCTCGATTTTTCTTTGCTTATGTTTGTGAGAGATGCCCAAGTACTGAGTAAAGTGATAACTGAAGGACTTGGAAACAGGATCTGTTTAAGGATTGTTGAAAATTTGAAAGGAGTGAACAAGAAACAAAATGATGAAAGAGATGAGATCTAAGTATGGAATGAGTTGCTTGTGTTTGTGGGTAACTGCAAGATAATAAGAGGGAAGTAAACCATGGGAGATTTTGGGCTAATTGTTATGAACTTATGCTGCTGGAATGGGGAGTCACCCAACGGGTATCTCCGACAGGGACACAGCGCATGATTTACTGGCCATAGTTTTAACGGACTGAAATGAGATTAATGTGCTTGGTTTCACCCAATCTGGAAAGGGGGCCAGTGATGGAGGTGAATCCCTGCCCCCCATCCCACCCATTTTCTGCCCAAGGCCGAAGCAGGGTGATCTACCAAGGGCCTCAATAGGGACTCAATTGGAAGAAGGGTGGGTGGGCCACTCTAAGGTTCACTTGCCCCCCCTTGTCACATAGTAGACAGATTGGAGGCAGGCTGGAGGGTGGCAAGAAAGCCATCTGGGGAACTTTTAAAGGCCCTCCCCCGCCTGCAAACTTGCTGGTGGGGGGGGAGGCTGTAAAATTTTGCCCAGGGAAATGTTTGCTTTGGTGAGATGCCCAGGAAGAACTACAGGAGGGAAATAATGATGTGGAGGAAAAGAAGTTGATAAAGAGGGAAGAGAAAGAATATGAGAGTAAGCTAGCCAGGAATATAAAAACAGATTGTAAGAGCTTTTCCAAGTACATAAAAAGGAAGAGAGTAGCTAAAATAAATGACAGTCACTTAGAAGCACAGACAGGAGAAATTATCATGGGGAATGAGAAAAGGCAGAGACATTGATCAAATATGTTTTTGTCTATCTTTACAGTAGAAGACACAAATTACATACCGGAAATAGAGGATAACTCATGGTTAATAAGAGTGGGGAAATTAAGGTAATTAATATCAGCAGAGAAAAAGTGCTGGAGAAACTCAAGGGACTAAAATCTGACAAATCCCCAGGACTTTATGGTCAACATTCTAGCGTTCCAAAATAAATAGCTGCAGGGACAGTGGATGTGCTGGCTATGATTTAACAAAGTTCCCCAGATTCTTGAACAGTCACATCAGATTGGAAGCTAGCAAATGTAATACCGTTATTCAAGAAAGGAGAAAAAGAGGAAACAGGGAACTACAGGCCAGTCAGCTTCACATCAGTCATTGGGAAAGTGCTGGAATCTATTATTAAAGAAATCTTAATAATGCACTTAAGAAAATATATACGATTAGAACAAGTCAACATGATTTTATGAAAGGCAAATCCTTTTTGACAAATTTAGTAGAGTTTTTTGAGCAGGTAATTAGTAGGGTTGATAAAGGGGAACCAGTAGATGTAGTATACTTAGATTTCCAAAAAAGCATTTGATAAGGTGTCATATGAAAGGTTAATATACAGGATAGTAGCTCATGGAGTTGGGGTGACATATTATCATGGGTTGGTTAATGGACAGGAAGCAGAGTGTATGGATATAAATTACTTTAACAACTAGATTTGCATTTCAGTTTGTTATCTAAAAGTGTATGAACAAGCTTTTAAAATGAATTGGCTTCTTCAATACTTTTACAGGTAAACATTTATTAGGCTTGCATCATTTAGTAATAAATAACTAAAATTAAGAGATATTAATTCAGTTTTCTTGGATAGTCTTATTAATTACCTAGCATGGAGCATTTTCAAGTTAGCAGGTTGTGACTAGTGGAGTGCCACAAGGATCAGTGCAGTAGCCTCAGCTATTTACAATTGATATTAATGACTTGGATGAAGAGACAGAGAGTAATGTATCAAAGTTTGCTGACAGTACAAAGGTGTGTGGGAATGCAAGTTGTGAGGACACAGAGGCTGTAATGAGATAGTGATTAGACAAGGTGGGAGATGGAGTATAATGTGGGGAAGTGTGAGGTTATTCACTTTGGTCATAAGAAGAGAAAAGTAGAATATTTTTTAAAAGGCGTGAAACTTATAAATGTTGCTATTCTGAGAAACTTGGCTGTTCTTGTACATGGAACACAAAATGTTAGCTTGCAGTTACAGCAAGCAATTAGTGAAGCCAATGGCATGTTGGCCTTTAAGATCCTGAGGAAGCTTGATAGGGTGTATACCTAGAGGATGTTTTCTCTAGTGGGGGAGACTAAAACTAGAGGACATAGTTTAAAAATAAGAGATTTCCCTTTTAAGACAAAGATGAAGAGAAACTTTTTCTCCCAAAGGGCCATTGGTGTGTGGAATTCTCTTCTTCAGAAAGTACTGGAGGCTAGGTCTTTGAACTTATTTAAATCAGGGTTAGACAGATTGTTGCGAGGCAAGGGAATCAAGGGTTATGGGGGCAGACAGAAAAGTGGAGCTAAGACCACAACCAGACCAACCATGCACCTTAAGTGCTGTAAGCTGCAGGGCTATGGGCCGGGTGCAGGAAGGTGGGATTAGAAAGGGCACCTGGGTGTCCTCGGGCTGGCATGGACAAGGTGGGCCGAATGGCCTCTTTCTGTGCTCTAACTTTTCTATGGTTCTATGATCTTATTGAATGGTGGAGCAGGCTTGAAGTGCTAAATGGTCTACTCATATTCCTATGGGTGGAATTTTCCAGCCCTTCCCGCGGCAGGTTTCGTGGTGACTGTGAGCAGAAAATTCAGAGGGAGGCCAAAAACCGGATTTCCACAGGAAGGGAAACGGTTCAGAGTTTCCCCCTGACCACTTTCATGGCAGGCTGATGGCGGGTCGGGTTTCCCACTGATTCATGTCGGGAACATCATTTGCATGCATTACCATGCCATGAATGCTCATTAAAAACACTACTTGCCAGAATGACACTCCCCCTCCTAACCTTACACCATCAGTGGGAAATTAGAAATTAGACTGGTTTAAATCAGATTTGGAAATGAGTGGCATGCAGCTGTTGGCCCTCATTTTGCTCGTGACTCTGAGGTGAGTGCAACATTCAAAGCCAACCTGCAGCAGCACAGCTCTGGGTTCTCACCAATGTCGGTGAGATGCAACACGAGCGGGAGTGTGGAGTTGGTCTGCTCACTGGCTTCCTCTGTACTCTGGGAAGATGTGTTCGGCGGGTCTCAGGCAGGGCTGCATTCCGAGACAGAGGCCAGCATTGTGCCTGGATGGGGAAGGAGGATGAAGATATGGGGGACATTGGGCTATGGTGCGCTTGGGGGAGGAGGGGTGAAAGGAGGACAGGGACATGGTGGACAAAGGGCTATGGTGGGGTTGGAGGGCAGGGGCATGATGGCAGCCAGAGGGGAGACCTGAAAGTGGGGAAGCTGGAGCCTGACATGGAAAACTAGAATTCAGGCACAGAAGGGGGTGGATGGGAATCGAATTGTATGAATGGGAGAGGATGCGTGCAGACACTGGAATTTTTGTTTATTATTCATTCATGAGATGTGGGCTTCACTGGCTGGGCCAGCATTTACTGCCCATCCCTAGTTGCCTTTGAGAAGTCGGTGGTGAACTGCCTCCTTGAACTGGTGCAGTTCATGTGGTGTAGGTACACGCACAGTGCTGTTAGGAAGGGAGTTCCAGGATTTTGATCCAACAACAGTGAATATGAGGGGCAGGTGGGGACAGGGGTTGTGTTAGTGTGGTCAAGAGGTGTATGTTGCAGAGACTTTTGGAGGTGGGGGAAGGCAAAGGCTCGCACATGATGGGCGGGTTGCACAAAGACTCATGGAGGGTGGGGACGGTGAGGGAGACTGTTTTCATCAGTAAAGAAGGAACAGTAGAGCTCATTGAAAGACAGTCATAGTCACTGGTCTGGGACTAAGAGTTCGGGGTGAAAGACTAAAGACAGTCCTGGGGCTTTATGGATCTCATAGCCAGGGCTAGGGTTTAAAAGCAGTCCTGGGACTTTGTGCATTTCACAGTCAGGGTGAGAGATTAAAGCAGTCGTGGGGCTTTGCGGGCCATACTACAGGGCTATGCATGGCAGGTACATCATAGTCCCGTTCCAGGGAGGGGCAAGGGCTTAACTGGGATAAGGCACACCTTGGTGTGCAGGGAGTGGTCATGGTCTTTCTGTCGGTGCCATGGGGTTGCCTGCCTTGCTACTGGGCTGAAGATGGGATGGTCATAGCTAGGGGAGGCATCTGCAGCCTGTAGCTGGGGAAATCGTGTAAAGAGGGGGATATTTGGATCTCCTCTGGTGGAATGGTGGGGGGAGGGGGATTCTCCTCTGCATCCACCTGTATGTGATAGTACAGACAGCTTCAAGATGGGGAAGGATGAGGTCCACATGGGGCATGGGCACATGATGGGTTCAGGGTGGAGGGCTGGAACATCCACCACAATGACAATGGGATCCAGGTTTATTAGGGTAAGCTGGAGAGTAACCTGCCATTGTGAGTTCCAAGAAGTTTGGAAGGACCCAAACACCGAGAGGGGGAGGGTCAAAGATGGCTTCAAAATAAAAATGCAGCATCGGCATCTTGAAAGCCCGAAGCTGTTGCGCAGTTTGAAATCAAAACTGGAAAAGAATCTGCACAGGATGGGTCTGAGGCTGTGTGGGAGGAGCCCAGGACTAGACTCAGGGGCCCTTTCAGGGGCCACAGTCAAATTGCTTAGAGTTACAATGTTAAAATAGAGGCGGGGGGAGAGAAAAGAGGAAGACTTCCTTGAGAAGGTGCAATTGGAGCCACTGCCTTTTGGTGCACTTTAAACAAAGACTGCAGGAGGCATTGGCTTCACAATACAGCTACTCCATTTGAACATTAACAAACAGGTATTGAGAATAAAAAGTACAGGCAACTGTAAAGGAAGCATGCCTGCTACATATCCACCAGATCATCAATGAAAGCCTCTAATGTGCTTTCTCCAGTTGGCATTCATAGGGTTTCAGTAGTTACAGGGATGGCTGCTTGGGGATAAGGGATACCCAGTCAAACAATGGCTCAAGACACCCAGGCATCATCCTCAAAGTGCCTCGGTGGAGAGATATAACGCGGTGCATAGGTTGACTTGATCCATTATTGAGAGGCCATTGGCAAGTTGAAGATGCGATTCCGATGTTTGGACCATTCAGGTGGGTCTCTGCAGTACACTCCACAGAGGGTGTCCCGCATAATCATGGTCTGTTCCATCCTTCACAACCTGGCTCTTCAAAGGGGAGATCCCTTGCCAGAGGAGGACATGGAGGAGGCTGAGAGCTCCTTAGATGATGAAGAGCAGGAAGGACGGGAACTTGAAGAGGGAGATGAGGGTCTCTTCCACATGAGGATACCATCGAAGAAACATGATGTGGAAGATGTGCCCGTGCCCAGACTGATAGCCACAAGATTCCAGGAGGATTAAGATACAGGCAGTAGGACATGGCCACAATCCCTCTGTCCCTTAGTTCCATGCCAGGGCACTGAGAGGTCTTTACAACCAGTTACATCAAGAGCAAGTTCAGCATTCGGACTTCCATCTTCAACTCTAATGATTCACCAGGCCCAAATCTTTGGAAAGTTCAGTGGCGAACTCTGTATCCATGTGCTCTGGGAAGTGAAAGTCGGCAAAACACTGCGTCAACGGACTTGATGCAGTCATTGTCAGCTTATTGAGAAACTTATGGTGGACACTGAGATGCATGCATGATTGGAGAGACCATCATGGGTGTAGGTTTTGTACTTTGGCGCTACCAATGAAGGCAGCCATCTCATTTTGAGAGATAATTACAGATGCATCTCCAAGGCTGGTGAGCATGCCCAACTTCATGTTGTCTTGTAAGTAGAGGTCACTAATACATTTAGTGTTCACTTCCATTAAAGAGCTTGACTCAGCTCCCAAACATAACGAGGGTCGAGTAACTAGCATGACTCAGCTACACATCACATGAATGTGAGGCTCACAAAGGGAAGCGAACATTGAGTGGGAACATGACTAACCCTGGCAATAAGAGGGCACATAGATGCATATGCACAATGCTTTCAAATGACACGACCATTCTCATGAACAGCAAATGTATTTACAAAGGTGCATGATATATACAGTGATTGAACACCGGTGACCCAGAAGCGATGTCAAAATTTCTTAATTTTTCTTACTCTACTTCTACGTCTGGGTGCATTTCCGATACCCACAGCGGAGGTGGGGCCAGCCTGCTGACTGCTATACCCTGTTGCCTTTGATGACTTTGGAGGGTGTCCTCTAGAGGGCTGAGGCCTGGAGGGCCCCAGCCTGCCTTGGGTGTCCTCATGTGGGGCAGGTGCACCCTCCTTGGCTTATACAGCTGGAGGTGATGGGGTCACAGGCAGAGGGGATTGGGTTCAGCTGGACACTCTCGGAGTCACCTGGGTGGATGACCCTGGGGTCTCCAGTTGCTGATCCCCTTCCTTGTGAGTGCCCGCGGGCCTCTGCCTGACTCCCTGAGGAGAAGGGGCTCCTGGAGGGATGTCAGGGTGCTCTGCCCATCTCTCACTAGCCACTGATGGATCCCACCAATGCCCATAACGATGTAGTGAAGGTCCGGGTGTACATCCAGAGGATCTGCTGGGCTGAGGTCTCCAAGGCGGCTGCCACCCTTCCCATGGAGACCATGGCATCTGACAGAACATGGATGAGCTCCTCCACTCTTCGTTCTAGCCTGTTGATTGCATCTCGCAACTCTATCTGATTTTTCGCCTCCTGTAGTTGTTTCTCCAGCAGGTATAAGGTGGCTGTTTCCAGAGGCTCATCATCTGACTCAGGCTCAGTAGGTGCCTGAATTCCAGCAGTCCTTCGAGTCCCAGACACCTGGGCTGGCACTACCTCTGACTGGTGTGGAGATATGTCTGTGATGTGGTTTCCAGAATGTGACCCTGAGCCTAATCTAGAACTATGACCCCACGGAGGTGTGTATCTCTACACTTGTGGAGGGTGCACATGAATATACTGGTGGGTGTTCTTCAAATGGATCCTCATCATCCTTCTCTGAGGTGGTCTGGGAGCTGGGGCTTATGTTGGCTGTCCTCCTCTGTCTGGACCTGTTGCTGTCTATAAGAGAGAGCAGATAGATTTAGTTCATGAACATGCTGAGTACAACATTGCATGTCACTCACTGAGAATGTCAGGATGTGATCAATTCATGGACGGCTCGTCCATACTGTCTTGCTGGGAGAAGCTGATCTCGCCTTCCTCACAGGAGCGATTTCTGTCAACTCCTGACAACTTGACGGCATCCTCCTCCAATTTGGAGAACTCATGTGTGTCGGCCATCCCTCCTCGAGTCTGGGATCTCTCCCTCTTGTTTTGGGCTTGCATGAAGACAAACGGGTGAGAAGCGATGGAGCACAGGTTCAGAAGCATGTATGCCTATTGTATGTGCTGAGCCCTGCCCTGTAAGGGCTAAGGATGGAGTTTGTGCAGCATGATAGATGAAGTGCTGGTGATGTTAAAAAGTCTGTGAGACAATCAGCGCTGATGTCTCCCCAGCTAATATTGTGAGCTCCCTGAGCACTGTAACCCTTTGAGTGTATGATGCCATGATGAGCGTGTGAGATTGGAATGAGCTGAAGGTTGACTTCCCCTGGCAGAGCTGATGAGATCATTCATCCTCTTTCTACACTGGATGGCGTTTCTCAGGTGAGTGCCCGATGAGCTGACCTCCCCAGCAACCGCCTCCCAGGCCAGCGAGGTGAGGCTGGTGGGCCTCCTGGAGCCATCCCTGGGATAAGTCCTGGCAGACTCCGTGGATGAGGGCATCAAGTGAGTCATTGCTGAACCTTGGTGCAGCTTTTTTCTTGGATGCAGCCATATCGGGACATTTCCTTCACACAGCTGGGCTTGAGAGAGCGAATGTGTGTGTTCGGGTACATTTAAATATGGAGCCTGGACCTTCGACCCCATTAGGTGACAGCAGGGCAGGCAAATCACTCCTGCCCCACCATGTGATTCGGAGAGCCACTCGCCGATGCATAATTAATGAGCTTCCAAGCATAGTGAGTTCCCGACACCGCCCAGCCCCCAAACTTAATCTCCAAAATGGAAAATTCCGCTCTCTGTTCCTATGTTCCTGTTGCAAGGGGATCGGAGGACCAGAATAAGAAAGTCTTGCTACAGTTGTACAGGGCTTTGTTGGGATCATACCTGGAATACTGTATGCAATTTTGGTCTCCATATTTAAGGAAAGATATATTTGCATTAGAGGCAGTGCAGTGAAACTTCACTTGATTAGTTCCTGGGATGAAAGGGTTGTTCTATGATGAGAGGTTGAGTAAATTAGGTCTATACTCCCTGGAGTTTTGAAGAATGAGAGGTGGTCTTACTGAAATACAAAAAACATTTAGTAAGAGTTTCTACAAGTATTTAAATAGGTAAAGAGTGGCTAAAGCTGTTGTTGGTCCTCTAGAGAGCGAGTCTGGGGAATTGATAATGGAAAACAAGGAAATGGCTGAGCAGGTATTTTATGTCTGTCTTCATTGTAGAAGACTTAGAAATCTTCCCAAAAATACTTGAAAATCAAAAGGTGAACAAGCGGGAGGAACTTTAAACAATCACCATCACTTGGGGAAAGGTGCTGGAAAAGCTATTAGAGCTAAAAGCTGACAAGCCCCAGGAACTGATGGCCTGCAGCCTAGGGTCTTAAAAGAAGTGGCTGCAGAGATAGTAGATGCATTGGTTATAATCTTCCAAAAATCCTTAGATTCTGGAAGGGTCCCAGAGAATTGGAAAATAACTAATGTAACTCCTCTATTCAAGAAAGGTGGGGGACAGAAGGCAGGAAACTACAGGCCAGTTAGCCTAACAATAGTCAGAAGGAAATTGCTAGAATCCATTATTAGAGAGGTTATAGTAAGATACTTAGAAAATCATAATGTGATCAGGCAGAGTCAACAGGGTTTTGTGAAAGGGAAATCGTGTTTAACTAATTTGTTAGAACTTTTTGAGAAAGCAACAAGCAAGGTAGGTAAAGGGGAACCTGTAGATGTGATGTACTTGAATTTTCAAAGGCATTTGTCACAGCACCACATCAAGGATTACTACACTAGGTAAGAGAATATGGTGAAGGGGGTAACATATTAGATGGATAAAGGATTGGTTAGCTAACAGGAAGTAGAGAGTAAGGATAAATGGGTCTTTTTCAGATTGGATAGCTGTAACTAGCAGAGTGCCACAGTGATCAGTTCTGGGGCCTCAACTATTTATAACCTACGTCAATGATTTGGATGAAGGGACCGAACATACGGTAGCTAAATTTGCCGATGACATTAGGATAGCTAGGAAAGTAAGTTGTCAAGGGGCGATAGAGAGCCTGCAAAGGGATATAAACAGTTTAAATGTGTGAGCAAAAATTTGGCAGATGGAGTATGATGTGGGAAAATGTGAACTTGTCCACTTTGGCAGGAAGCAGTATACAATTTAAATGGAGATAGATTGAAGAACTCAGTGGTAAAGAGGGATCTGAGTGTCCTGGTACATGAATCACAAAAAGTTAGTATGTAGGTACAGCAAGTCATTAGGAAGGCAAATGGAGTGTTGGCAATTATTGCAAGGGGAATGGAGTATAAAAGTAGGGAAGTTTTACTGCAGCTGTACAGGGCACTGGTGAGACCACATCAGGAATACTGTGTACAGTTTTGGTCTCCTTATAAGATATAATTGCTTAGTCCAGAGTTTACTTGATTCATTCCTGGGATGAAGGGCTTATCCTAATGAAGAAAGGTTGAACAGGTTGGGCCTATATCCAAAGGACTTTAAAAGAATGAGAGGTGATCTTATTGAAACATATAAGATCCTGAGGGTACTTAACAGTGTAGATGCCGGGAGGATGTTTCCACTCGTGGGGGAGACTAGAACTAGGGGACACAGTTTAAGAATAAGACTGAGAATAAGACTTTTAAGACTAAGGTGAGGGTTTTTTTTCTCTCAGAGTGTCGTTAGTATGTTGAATTCTCTTCCCCAGAGAGCATTGGAGGCTGGTGAACATGACAGCTATCATTGATTGTTGTAAAAATTCATCTGATTCACAAATGTCCTTTATGGAAGTAAATCTGCCATCTTTACCTGGTCTGGTCTACATGTGTCTCCAGACCACTGCAATGTGGTTGACTCCTAACTACCCTCTGAAATGGCCTAGCAAGTCATTCAGTTCAGGGAAAATTAGGGATGGGGAGCAAATGCTAATGCTAGCCTTGCCAGCAACACCCGCTTCCCAAGAATAAAAAATTGAGAAGTTGTTTCCCCTAGCTGGAGAATCTAGAATAAGGAGGTACAGTCTCAAAATAAGGGGCCGATCAGCCAGGACCCAGATAAGGAGAAATTTTTCTACTCAAAGGGCTATAAATCCTTGGAATTCTCCACCCCAGAGGGTCATCAATTCACCACCATTGAAAATATTTAAGGCTGAGATAGGCAGATTTTTGGTCCCTCGGGGAATCAAGGGATATGAGGAGTGACGAGAAAGTAGAGTTTAAGCCCAAGTTCAGCCTTGATCTTTGGGGGTGTTGGTCTACTCCTACTCCTATTTCTTAAGTAAGCTACTTGGAGTACTATTTTCTCCCCACTACTCAACAAACCTTTTGAAAAAATGGACAAGTGGAAGCTAAATCCATTTAGATGTTGCTAAATGAAGTTAGAATTGCCTTGTTTTAAGACACTGTGCACATTCACATCAATTTGGCACTTAACCCTAATGAAAGCATTGCAGACAAAATAAGCAGGACCACAGGTGCCAGGCTACATTGGAACAGCCTATTTCCATTGACACCAGAAAAGCAGCCTGTTTAACAGAATGACAGAAATAAATCTCACTGCAAGTTTGAGCACTTACTTCACATTGCACATATCTGTCTCCTCTACATATTTTATTTCTTCCCTTTCTTTCCATCTCATTTAGCTTTTCTAGTGCATTTTTTTCAATTCTTCATCCAAATTAACTTGTATTTTCGTCACCTACAAACACTTCCTTCCAACATTCTTGTTTCATGGTAGTTATTCTACCTGGCATTATGTATGCAAGCTAGGCAGATATATGTATTTAAATATAAAGCATTGTTACATGGGATAAGCAGCTTGCTGCAGTCTGTGGAACATAGAAGTATTAATCAATAATGCTGTTGAGTACTGGCTAAGAATACATCACTACTATTGAATGCAAACCTGACCCAGCATAAGGCTTTTTTTTTTGCCTATTTAATATGGCTGCCTCAGCTTTCCTTTATACAGTGACAGATGAGCCAAGCCAGCTTTGGCTTTCCTGTGTATTCCACTTCTGAACAAAGTTTTCTTATGTAGTACCTCCCAGAAACCAATGATTTGGTTTTTGGCCGTGCACTGCCCCCTTGAGGTCAACAGCATTTACGCTATTAACATATGAACAAGGTTAACAGAAGCAGCAAATTTTCCTTGGCTTTCTTAGCCTTAGTGAGCAAACTATCAGGGATCAAAATTTCCAAAGCAAGCTTTTCTTCTCAAAACCTCTAACGTTTTACATTAAAAATAAGTGTAATTCATCTGCTTTTGTGAAGTTTTCTTTCAGATTTCTGATTTCCAATTATGGAATTTCACTAAATGTGTTTTAAAAAATCTTGACTATTATGGAAGAGTGTGAATTTGTAAAAAGGAGTGGCTCCTAGATAATTAATAGGACAATCTAAGAAACTGAGCTATTGTCTCTTAATTTTATTTGTTACTATTGAATGATGGAAGACTAATGAATATTTACCTGTGAAAGTATTGAAGAACCAAATTCACTTTAAAACTAGTTCACAGGCTTTTAGATGAGAAACTGAAATGACAAGCTATACCTGTTAATCTTGATGCATTCTAAACAGATCTGGCTGTAAATAATTAAATAATCATTCATTTGATAGAAAATATATTATGCAAATGTACGTTAATTTCTACGTAATATAGGCAGTATAACCAGTAAACTATATTTGCATATCTGGAAGATCTAACTAATTTACTGTTCTTTTAAATACTTATTGTTTATTTTCTAGACCACACCTCTCATAACCCTGCTTTTTTCACTCTCGTTTTTCACAGTATCTATTACTAATTAAGCATTCATCAACATTTCTTATTATGGAAGCTGTGTACTTTGCAAGGGAAATTCTTGTACAGAGAGATGGAACCATTGTTCACCAAGGGCGTCTCTATATTTCTGAAAGGGTTGCCCTCTTCCAAATAGCTTGCTCGTTAAAAGAGAGCTGTTAAAAAAAAAGAAGTTTTCTTTTAAGTCCTCTACTGTTACAGTGTCGCAGCCATCAAAGCCCCCTCCTAGCCATTTTCATTTACCTTGTGACTCTGACCCTTTGTGATGCTGTGCAGTTTCAGGGTAAGCTGATCCCAAAGGTCCCCAAGGATGTTATTCTCATTTATTCACACAGCTCTTTGACTGTAACAGTCCGTGTTTGGCAGCAGATCAGCTCTCGCTGATTCAAGATGCACAATACAGTACCTTTTATTTTTCCCCTGGCCTTTTAATAAGGCCCAGGTTGTCAGGGAGTTTCAATGGGTATCAATCGATTAGCATGTTACATTTCATTCATAGCTGCCAGTAACTTTGGGATGACTACAGGAGATATAAAAGCTAGACAATGCTGAAAGGAATAATCTTTGGCGTCTTTGTGTTCTGATATTTCTCCCAGTTCCGTAGTAGACTGCTTCATTCACTGGAAGGAGTTAACACCCTGTTTAATTGTTGCCACACCTAAACCCCATAAAGAACCACATTGCTTATGCTTGGAACTCAGGCCAATTTACTTTGAGGTTGCATGCAAGCATATTCAAACAGCTGCTCATTGGGAGCCCAGTTTCAGGTGTGTGATAGATGGGTTGAACTACCTTTGGTGCCATCTGTGTGACTACAGGCAGTCCCTACCTTTGACAGCTGTCCCACCTCTCTGAACATCAAATGCTTGTGTGTAGTCTCTGGAGAACTATAAGACAAGGCTGCGGCAGTCACTGTCCCACGAGGCCACTATCATGAGATGCTGTACCTGCCAAATGGTGTGTCAGAAAGAGCTCAAGTTACTGGCTGGTAAATCATCTGATTAAAAAAGTCCTTTCATTTTGCATCAGTAACTGGAGGTAAAAATAAATGGAATGATCTTGAGTGCTGCACAACCTTCAGCAGATAGGAAGGAGAAAAGATGATTAACTACTTCTTACTGATCATAGTGCTGATATTATTTTCTTGAAATTCAAACCAATTTACCCGAGTGGTTTGACAATAAGCACTTCAAAACTATTTTAATTTTACCTTTGACACCTTTGTAATTCTATGGCAATATATGCTCATTCCTCTATTTTTTTAAAAATAGAAATACATTGAAAGCCTCTTTATAGGTTTCAGACCATTGAATGTTTGTGGTGCTATTTAGAAATATGTGCAAATGAAGAGTACTAAAGTAAAGCAAATTTTCAGTTTCCTTATGATGATTACAAAGCATGGAAATATATTCACAGGACACAAAACTATCGGTAGACTTCTTCAACCTTGGTTGGCACATTTAATTTATGCTTATGGCCTCTTCTCCAATCTGTTAAAGATTGAGAAGAATAAAGTGAGTTAAGCAATGGTAAGGCTGAAACAACTGTCTTCAGCCCCTGCCACAGACTTCCTGCCCTTGCCAATAATTCCAATCCCCTTTGGCCATTTTGTCTCAGGTTGAACCAGACAGCTTGTAAACTTAGCAGACTTTTGGACCATAAGTTTAGCTCCTGCCGCCATATTCTATCCTTCATAAAAACTGCCTAATTCCACATCCATAACATTACCTGACTGCCTCTTAGTGCATTAGCTGCTAAAACCCTTCACCCATGCTTTTCTCAACCACAGAATAAACTATTCTAATACCCTCTTAACAAGCCTCCCAAATCCTACCCTTGGTAAACTATAGCTCATCCTAAAACCTGCTGCCTATAGTCTATCCAGCACCGTCTGTTCACTTAGCACCATTGCCTTATATTGGCTCTTGGTCTCTCCATGTCTCAAACTTCAAATTCCAATCCTTAAATCACTTTATGGAATTGCCTCTCTCTATTTCTGTAACACCTTTCTGTGTTACATCTCCTGTCACTGAATTATCTGTTTCTCCAATTTTGGCCTTTTGTGCATCTCGCCTTCCCTTTACCACATCGTTGGTGGCCATACCTTCAGCAACCCGATGCCACGCACTTCTCAAACCCTTCCACCTCTAATTGCCTCTCTTCCTTTAAAACCCTCCTTAAATTAACCCTCTGGCCTGACCAATATTTATCCCTCAATTGGCATAATTAAAAACAGATTATTTCGTCATTTATCCTGTTTTTGGGAGTTTACTGTTAGCTGCTCTGTTTCTTACTATAGTGGCTACACTTCAAAACTACTGGTTGTGAAAAGAGTTTTATAAATGCAAATTGATTGGTTCCTTCAGCCTTTTTTTTCTTTCTCCTTCCTCTTAACAGCAAAGTTCTTTTTGTTACTCTCCTTCTTAGGTTTGGTGTCCATTTATTTTGGTTATGCCCACATTAATTACCTTGGGATAATGCAAGTTGTTCTGTTGAACACAAAGAGCCTGTTTCAAGGCTTGGGCAAAATTGGGCAACAGTCAGCCCTATCATGCTGCCATCTCTGCCTGTTACCACCTTGCTGCATGGATAATGAATTACAATGTACAGCTCAGTTCTGACAAAGGGTCACCAACCTGAAACATTGGGCAGGATTTTCCGTTTTGAGTCAGGACCCTAACGTTGGAATCGACTATGGGTCCTGACCCTGCACTATGTCAGGAGCAGTGATGCCTCCATCTTGAGGCGCCCTCTCACTAATTTGAACATATTCACAAGTTAAAAATTGCCAGAACAGCTGGGCTACCATTGTGTAGGGGAAACCTTTCCACGGGGTGGCCTGTGGCTGCAGCTATGGCCTAGTTGGGCAGGGGAGTCAGAGGGGTTAGCGGAGTGATGGAGTTTGGGAGCTCAAAGTGATCCTGGAGAGCTGACTCCCTGGTCCGCTGCCACCTGGCACCTGCCAAGCTCCTGACACCAGAGGTTTTGGGGGGTAAGCACTTGCAATCCAACTGGAAAATTCCAGTCAGACTCTACTCAATGGCCTTAATTTGCCTTTTAATTGACTTAACAAACTACTGCCATTTGCAGATGGCTAGATGTTTCTCGCTTGATCCGTCCTCTAGGGAAATGTTTGGGGATTGGGACTATGGCAGGGAACAGGCATTCCAGCCGCTCTGGGAAATCCCTTGCCTGTCCATCTCTGATCCCCCCCATGTTGCGGCCAAAAATACTGCCCATTCGCTCTGTTTCTCTCTGCACAGGTGCTGCCGGGCTTGCTGAATGCTTCCAATATTTTCTGTTTTTATTTCAGATTTCCAGAACCCACAGTATTTTGCTCCTGTTGTAGTGATCGCCCATCATCACAAGCTGACCTTAGCATCTGACTGCTACTGCCAGCAGCCTGCTCTGCTATTTCAGTTCAGCTGTAAGTTTCTGGTAACAATTCAGCTTTGGAGTTTGTTCACTGTTTCTGTACTTGGTGTAAGGTTTCTAAAATGTTTTTATTCCAGGAAAATAAAAGAATGACCAACAGTTAGATTTGGTTCTGGAGGAAATGCCTTGAGAAGTATCGCAATGTGATTCAAATATAACTACAGCATTCAGATGTACGTAAGATCCATTAAAAAACTTTTTTCAATGTAATGTGGAGATTTTATTACCAAAATTAAACATCCACGACGTAAAAATTGAAACAGAACTTACAAAGCAATATTGATCAATATACAATTCTGGCACTTACAATAATCTTCAGAATTAAGAGTTTGCTTATCACCTGATAAATATTTAGATCACCTTTACCGATTTCAAAATATAATTGTTTAAATCGGATCAAAAATCAGCTATCATGTCACATCCAGTCATGAAATATTTAACTAATGGGAGGAGGGGACCCCATTCTCAACATTGGCAGAGCATCACTGCAGATAACAACGTCGAACCATTTGGAACCATCTTTATCCAAATGCGCTGACTTGGTGATCCATCTTGACCTCCTCCTCCTGAGATCCCTGCCAACAGAGGTGCCAGCCTTTAGCCAATTCGATTCACTTAACATGATTTGAAGAAACAGCTCAGCACACTGGATACAGCAAAGGTTATAGGTCCCAATAGCCCGGCTGTCGTGATGAAGACTTGTGCTCCAGAATGAGCTACATACCTTGCCAAGCTGTTCCGGTGCATCTACAACACAGGCATCTACCTGACAAACTAAAAAAAAAATTGTCTAGCAATGTCCTGTCCACAAAATGCAGGACAAATCCAATCGGGTCAATTACCGCCCCATCTGCCTACTCTCAATCACCCGCAAAGTGATGGAAGGTGTTGTCAACAGTGTCATTAAGTGGTACTTACTCACCAATAATCTGTTTACTATTGCCGAGATTGGGTTATGCCAGAAAAACTTGACTCTAGATTTATTGACAGCCTTGGTCCAAACATGGACAAAAGACCTGAACTCCGGAGGTAAGACGAGAGTGACTGGCTTTGACATCAAGGAAACATTTGACTGAAAGTGGCATCAAGGAGCCCTAACAAAACTGAAGTTGGGTACAGGAGGAAAAGTATCCATTGGTTGGAGTCACACCTGGCACAAAAAAAGCTGACTGTGGTTCAAAGCCGGTCCACCAGCTACAAGGCACAAGTCAGGAATGTGATGGAATACTGTCCACTTACCTTGATGAGTGCAACTCTAACAACAATCAAGAAGCTTGACACCGTCCAGGACAAAGCAGCTCACTTGATTGGCACCCCATGCACCACCTTAAACATTCACTCCCTCCATCACCAATGCACAGTGGCAGCAGTATGTACCATCTACAAGACGCTCTGCAGCAACTCAACAAGGTTCCTTCAGCAGTATGTTCCAAATGCACAGATGCTACCAGCTACAAGGACAACCATGTATGGACAAATCATACACCATCCTGACAGGGAAATGTATTGCTGTTCCTTTGCTGTTGTTTGGTTAAAATCCTGGAACTCTCTTCCTAACAGCACTGTAGTGTACCTACTCCACATGGTTTGCAACAGTTCAAGAATACAGCTACCTTCTTAAGGGCAATTGGCAATGGACAGTAAATAGTGGTCTTACAAGTGACACTCACATCCAATGAATGAATAAAGAAAAAAATCACCAAACTTATTGTCATTGTTACTTCTCCATTTACATCTCTAGATGATATACAGAGTAAAATACATAGCACAAATGTAACTTGAACCATTTAAATACAAGAGAAGAGAGAACATTAAAGCCAGGTAAATGTGTAAAAGGTACTGCTGCAGAAAGGTTACAGGAGTATTATTGGATATAGTGTTGTCTATTTTGTGTTCTAGTCAGCTTGTAGTATGGCTTGAGCATTTTTTGTGTGTCCATTTGCATCCCTTCCTGAATTTTTAGTTTTGGTGGTTACCTTTTCCACTGAGACATTGTATTTTTCTTTTCTTAGGAGACCCAGGTTCAGACTTTCTGGTGTAAAAACACTGTATTCTCGACAGGTGGGAATGGGATTCAGAGTAGTTATGCTAGATCCCTGACCAATTTCAAGCCTGCCAAGATTTCCTCCGATTTATGTGGACAGGTGCATAATATACCACCCACAAATGAGAGGGAACAAATGGATGAATTATGTCATATGATGTATTTCCTACATTTGTGCCCTGAGCAACACTTGACACAAGAAACACGAGTGCATTTCTGGTATCCAGCTTTACTGAGGGCATTCAAGACATGTGAAAGTGAAAAGGCTGTGGTTTCCATATTGCAAATAATTGCCGAATCTTCAGTTGCACAGCCAGCCCAGTGAGTTGTAGTGATTGAGCCATGCTCTCTGTGTCCTGAGATGGAAGCTGCAGTTTCCCCATAAATAAAAATAGAATGTCTTAATGGAAAAGGTAGCCACCAAAGCTAGAAATTTGGGAAAGGTAGTAGCGGGCAAAGAAAAATGTTCAAGCCACACCACAACTGGACTTGCCTCTAGATTGCAAAAATAGACAATTCTATATTCCAGCAGTTCTCAAACCTTTTGTCTGCCAACCACTTAGGTGAGACAAAAGACTCTGGAGATAACCTCCCAGTCCTACCCCACCTGCTTTCCCTTACCACTGCAAAAAAAAACTCATTAGAATAAATGGGAAGAATGGTGCTGCCTTTGATGATCCACCAGTGAGATGATGTCTGGTTCTAAGTTTGAGAGCTTCAGTCTCATGTCGGACTCCAAACTCCTCCAGTTCCTCTTTGTTTTCAGCTCTACAAGTGTTGAAAATCTGATCTCACACTTGTATGTTGCAACAATAACGTAAACCTTGCTTAAAAAAAATTACACGGTTGTTGTTTCACTTATGATGACTTGTCCCGCAGATGCGGTAGCCAGTCTGGCTGTGTGATGTCACGTGGATGGTGGGGATTCTGGTTCTGGCCTGCTCTCTCGTATGGTCTCAATCACATGTTGTTGCGTGCCAGTGACTTGCGGTTTTGGACCAGCCCACTGGCCATCTGCAGGACACTTTCAGAACCACTGACATATCTAATAATACTCCTGTAACCTTTGTGCAGAAATTGTACCTTTTACGCATTTATCTGACTTTAACTTTCTCTCTTCTTTTGGACTCAAATAGATGAAGTTGCACGTATGACTATGAATTGCTCCATAAGCCGCCTATAGGTGTAAATGGAAAAGTAACAAAGACAGAGGGCAGAATTTTCTGCCTGTCAGGTGGGTGGGCCCGACCCATTCTCCTGTGGGTGGGGAGCTGATCCCCGCCGGAGAAGTGGGCCCCACCGCCATTTTACATGGGTGGGCCAATTAAGCATGACGTCCGGTGGGAGGCGCTATGCGCTTCCTGTGCGGGGGGGTGGGGAGGGGATTCCCCAACTGTCAGAGTGAGCTCTTCCGCGCATGCGCATGAAAGAGCTCACATCTCCCTGAGGCTAAGTGCAGCCTCAGGGAGATGGCTGAGACTTTGAAAACTATGAAAAATAGAAAAAAAAAATAATTCCCTAACATGTCCCCCTCATGTGACAATGTCACATGAGATGGGACATGTTCATAATTTACATAATAACTTTATTAAACTTTTTAAAACCCTACATGAAACCTCATCCCGCCGGTGGATGAGGTTTCATGTTTTATCTGTTTGCCACTGGAGCTCCTGGCCTGCCCGCCAACCTTAAGGATGGATGGGCAGGTCCTTTAATTGTAAAACTGATCTTGTCAGTGGCCTCAATTGGCCACTGACAGGTCAGCAAGTCTGCAGCTGATTTTACTGCGCCCCCGCCTTCCTGAAATTTAAATGGGGCGTGATGACATTAGGGGTTCTGCCCAACATCATCCCGCGTCATTTTATGTGTCAGCGAGCGGGCCCCGCCCTCTGCTTGCTGATGACAAAATTCTGCCCACAGAGTTTGATGATTTGTTTTTATTTATTCACTCAGCCAGCAATTTGCAAGTGCTTCTAAACAGGATCAGGGCATTAGATGTGCCCCCCAATGTGCCATGTCCACATGTAAAAGGTCTCCCCCAGAACTTCAACCACTAAGTGCCTCCAGTGAAGCACCTTGAAGCATTTCATAATGTTAAAGATGCTATATAGATGCAAGTTGTTGTTGTATCTCAGCATTTAATCAGCACATGCACGCTTTATAACCTGATACTTAACTGACAAATGGAACTTGTTGCTTAGTTAGTTCTAACAGAGCTAATCTTTACAGGTCTCATTATGAGAACAGTATGTTGGCCTCATTTAACTCAACCTAGGCACTTATTATATTGCCCAAAATGTCTCCATTGCTCTCCTGAAAGCAGTCATTCTTGCTAAGATATGAATTCACAGATAGCAATACCACTGTAATAAATTGCTTAACTGGCCATTCTTTATGGCTGCACACAGGCAAGGGTATATTACCATGTGGAGCATCAGAGCTAAGCAAAGCCCTATGCTCATATGCACATCTTCCTGCAGGAGTCATTAGATTGTAATAAGGAACAGGGATTCTGGCTGACTTTCGTTCCTCTAAGCAAGAGTGCTGGTGCCAATTATAACACACCCATGTCTGGGATTAACTAATTCAGTACAGACTGTACATCAGATGTGAGAATTTCTTAGCCTGTATGGTTCACCACCTATAGTTACCGGACATATACTTTTAGTGTGAATCTTAGCATTTCTAGCCATTGTTCCCATGGGCATAGGAGCATCAGTGATTTTGGAGGGCTCGCTGGAATCACTAATCACTGGAAACGCGCAATGAATCTTGGAGCTTACTTGATTCGCTGCCATTGATTTCCAGCAGAAGGCATCTCTCAGCCTTCTGCGTGAACACTTCATTAAATGAATTATTTTGTATCCTCATGAGTCAGTGTTTCTCTCTGCGCCCTTCCTCATTATAGTGATCTCATTTGGTTGCCATCAGTTGCACAGCGTTGATTTGATTCTATTAATTTTGTTTGTTATTTTACCTTCTAATTTTCTAGAAAATTCTTTGAAATGTTGTGCCTTCTTTGCTTCTTTTTTGGCATTTTGGGCATTAATTGTTGCTGGAACAACCAAAGAGATAAAGGAGAAAAATAGGGGCTCAGCTAACAAAGGAAAACATCACTGTGGACAACAATGAGGAGGCATTCCTGCATGTCTTGACTTGGTTGTTTGTAGAGTCTACAAGTAACTGGTACATTCCAAATTGGTATGCTGGCTTTCTGCACAGAACCTGCATTCATGTTGCAACTTTCATGAACTCTGGATGTCCTAAAATGCTTTATAGCTGATTATGTACTTCCAAGTGTAGATGCTGTAGTAGTGTAGGTACATGCAGGAATGCCCTATAAAAATCTTCCTTAACATAGTTGCCAACCATCTGCTTTTCACGCGATGCTTTATATTTCATGTGGGGACCCAAGCTTATTTTGAGGCCACGTAAATCCAAAAATAAGAGCAGTAAATCAAAAATTGAGTTTGTAACAAGACTAATTCTAGAAAGGTCCCAATGGATTGGAAAACCACAAGTGTAACACCTCTACTCCAAGAAAGGAGGGAGGTAGAAAGCAGGAAACTTCTGACATCTGTCATAGGGAAAATGTTGGAATCCATTATAAAGTAGCAGGACATTTAGAAAATCATAATATATTCAACCAGAGTCAACATGGTTTTATGAAAGCAAAACTGTGTTTGACAAAATTGTTAGAATTCTTGAGGATGTAATAAGCATTTGGTGAGGTGCCACAAGAAATGTTAATACAGAAGATAAGAGCTCATGGTGTTGGGCGTAATATATTAGCATGGATAGTGGATTGGCTAATGGACAGGAAACAGAGAATCAGGATAAATAGGTCATTTTCAGTTTGGCAAACTGTAACTAGTATGCTGCCACAGGGATCAGTACTCAACTATTTACAATCTATATTAATGACTTGGATGAAGGCACCAAGTGTATAGCAGCCAATACTTGAGAGAGCAAGTTCTGAGGAGCACACAAAGTGTTTACAAAAGGATATAGATAGGTTAAGTGAGTGGGCAAAAAGATGGAGTGCGAAGTGAGAAAGTGTGGCAGAAAGAATGGAAAAGCAGAATATTATTTAAATGGAGAGAGACTACAGAATGCTGCGATATAAAGGGATCTGGGTATTCTTGTACATGAATCACAAAAACTTCACATGCAGGTACAGCAAATATAATTAGGAAGGGAAATGGAAAGTTAGCTTTTATTGCAAGGGGGATGGAGTATAAAATTAGGCAAGTCTCACCACAACTGTACAGGGCTTTGGTGAGACTGCACCTAGTACTATGTACGATTTTGGTTTCCTGATTTAAGAAGGTATATACCCGCTTGGGAGGCAATTCCCAGAAAGTTCATTTGGTTGACTTGTGCGATTAAGGGGTTGAATTATTAGGAAATGTTGAGCAGATTGGGCCTATATTCGTTGGAACTTAGAAGAATAAGAGATGATATTCTTTAAACATATAAAATATAAAACTCTGAGGGGGCTTGAGAGGGTAGATGCTGAGAGGATGTTTCCCCTCATTGGGAAATCATCAGGGTCATGGGGCAGAATTTTGCCCTTGATGGGCGGGCTCGGCGCAGCGAGTGGGAGCAGTCGGGAAGCCAACCCCTGCCCGCGATTGGGCCACGACCGCGATTTTACGCTGGCGGGTCAATTAAGGCCTGCACAACATGCTGCAGCGCTCAGTGCTGCCCATGTGGGGTGGGGGGGTGGTGGGGGGGGGGGGGGGGGGTAGGGAGAGGAGGGCGAGTAGGGAGCTTCGAGCATGCGCGCAGGTGCGCACAGGAAAAGCTCCCCGAGGCAGCTCTGTGCCTCAGGGAGATGAATATTATTGAAAATTAAAAATAAAGAACTTTAAAATATTAAAAAACATATCCCCTCATGCGACTCTGTGGCTAGGTTTTACAATAACCAATTTCAGACTCTGTCACATGAGATAACCTCTGGATAACCTGCTTATTGAATTTGCACTGTGGGAATCCAGTTTAGATATGTTAATTAAGTGCCCCACCTATCCTTGTCGGGTGATTCAGGTGCAATGGGTTGAGTGATGTTCCTCCCATTTAACATGTTAGAAATTAGTTTAAAAATGTTTTATTTATTTTTTAATGATGGATTGAAAACTCACCCCGCCTGTGGATGAGGTTTTGCAAAAAATTCAAAGGCCGCTTGGCCTTTTCGCTTGCCCGCCAATGGTAAGGTTGGACAGGCGGCAAAAAATTTCATTCAATTAGATCTTTAATGGCTTTAATGGGCCTGTCAATTGTCGGCAGGCATGCTGACAACTTCCGCGTGCACCCGCTGACTGAAATATCGCTCGAGTGCGTGATGACTTGGGGACGCTGGCCCGATAGCATCCTGCGTCATTCTACGCTGGTTCTGATCGGGCACACGCCCACCTGATGAGTGGAAATTTCTGGCCATTTGGTCATTTAAGATGGAAATGAGGACAAATTTCTTCTTTTAGAGGGTCACTAGCTTTTTGAATTCCTATCACAGAAAAGCAGTGGAACTTGGGCCATTGAATACATCTAAGGCTGATTTAGAGAGATTTTTGATTTACAAGGCAGTCAAGGAATTGTGGGGGCAAGTGGGAAGTTAGAGTTGAGACCACAATCAGATCAGCCATGCTCTTATTGAATGGCAGGGGGGGCCAGGTGGCCTACTCTTGTTCGAATTCCATGTAATTATCACGTGGCTAGGTTTTACAGTACTCAATTTCAGAAAAGAAGTTTGAAAGAACTGAATCTAAAAAAGTCGCTGGCCCTGATATTTGCAGGGCTGGGTGAGGGTGCAGCGAAGATCGAAAACGGCAGGACCCCAGTTACATGTTTTAGCTCAGTCCTCTGCCTGACAGCTGTCTAAATGAGAGGAATTAACAGCAGCAAGACGCAGCAGCTGGGAACCTTGGAGATGGTCCCAGGCAGCCGGGGGCGTCAGAGAGAGAGAGAAATGAGGCCTGCGATTGGAAGGGATTGTGGCTGGGACAGGGAGGTTGCTGTGATCAGGAGGCAGGTAGAGAGAGGAGCAGGGAAGAGTCCTGTGAACTCGGCTGGAGGTGACCGAAGATTTCCTTGAGGGGAAGTGGGATTCATGGCCCTCAGGAAGTGCTGTAGCAGGCACTTAAGCTGTGAAATCAGCAGCTTCCAGCTCTCTCTTACTCCACGATTCCTCAACCTCTGGATAACCTGCTTATCGACAGTGAATTTGCACTGTGGGAATCCAGTTTAGATATGTTAATTAAGTGCCCCACCTATCCTTGTCGGGTGACTCGGGTGCAATGGGTTGAGTGATGTTCCTCCCATTTAACTCTTTAACCTCCCTTCCGGACTGTATCTCATCCATCATGCCTGGGTTCATATCAAGGCCATTGCTTTTTATCCAGAGTTTACTAAGTCAACGTTAATCTGGTGGAGCCTGCACTCTTGCAATAATTCATTGCTATTGGTCAAAGAAAGGCAGCCCCTGCTCAGGCCCCTGGACATTGCTGTATTGGGCTGTATGATCCAGTACCTTGGGATTGCACTCCCTCTGGCAGTTGAACACTTCTTGTTGATTCCCATAACTCCCTGTTTTCATGGAAGTTTCCCAGAATCCAGCACAATCATCTTACAACTGTTTTTCAGCCTCTGTCTGTTCTCCTGCCATTTTCTATCCTTCTCATTTTATATCTTCTCTATGGCAGTCCATGGCATTCTTTATCTTTGTCTGGTCAATCTGTTTTTGTCTTTCTCTTCTTGTCATTGTCTTTTTGCCTGCAACCCTGTAGTTATTTGTCTGTTTCTCTGTCATTTTTTCTGTTTCCACCTCTGAGTTTTAATTTTCTCTTAGACCTCATCTTTCTCCTTCTCTGTGTTTATCTCATTCTCTCTGTCTAAATGTTATTTTTTGTTTCTCTGTCCCAGCTATTCGCTCTAAGTCAGTCTCGATCATTCTCTACTTTGTCTCTCGTTTACCTATTCAAAGATTTTGAAGTTTGACATGGCAAAAATGCCACTTTTGTGTACTTCAGTTTATTTTTTCCCAAGAATACAACTGATTGGAATTTGGATACACAACATAACTTACTGCACTGCCATTGTAATTATTTTGCTTTGTATGTCATAGTGAAGGCAGTGAATTTCAGTTTTCAGAGCAAAAACAAGTGGGCCGGAATCTTCTGTTTGGCGAGTGAGGGCGGCCCCTGTACGCCGACGCAGGGTGACGCCAGGCGTGCGTCCCGACATCACCACGCATCAAATCTTCAGTTTGGCGGGCGCACATCGGAGTCGGCTTTGCGCCCACAGAGCTGTCAAAGGCCTGTTAAGGCCACTAATCAACTGATTAATGCACTTGTCAGGGCTGCCCGTCTAACCTTAAGGTTGGCAGGCAGGGGAAGAGCCCAAGCAGCCTTTGCATTTTTCATGGAACCTCATCCACGGGCAGGATGCGGTTTCATGAAGGGTTTATAATTTCAATAAAATGATTTATGAAAATTCATAAACATGTCCCAGCTCATGTGACTCTGTCACATGAGGGGACATGTCTGAATAATTTTATTTTTTTATTTTTCACATCTTTATGACTGAACTTAATTTCCCTGAGGCAGCACTGTGCCTCAGGGAGATTTCTGTGCTCTTTCGCGTGCATGCGTGAAAGACCACAAGCCCTGACTCTCCCTCCTCCTCTCGCCTGCACAGGTAGCGCTGAGCACTTCTGGGTGACATCATGCTGGATGGGCTTTAATTGACCTGCTCACATAAAATGGCAGCATGCAGCGATCGTGGGCGGCGATTGGCTCCGCACCCACCCATGCCTGCTTCTGGCCAGCCCGCCCGAGAAAATTTCCCCCTTGAAGTGTGAAATCTCTCTGCTCAGGCATTTGTTCCCCTCACTTTCAAATCTGCTATCATCATCCTTCTCATGAAAAAAACCCAACCCGTGACCTTGCAAGCTGCTGCTCCATCTCTAACCTCCCTTCCCTATCCAAAGTCTTTAATGTTTTGTCGCCTCCCAAATACATGCCCATCTTTCCCGAAATTCCATGCTGGAATACCTCCATTCAAGTTCTGCCTCTGCCACAATACTAAAACATCTCTTCTCAAAGTCACGAATGACATTCTATGTGACTTAGACAAAAGTAAACTATCCCTCCTTGTTCTTCGCAACCTGGATGCAACCATTTACATGGTTGGCCACATCATCCTCTTCCAACACCTCATCACTGTTGTCCAGCTGGGTGGGACTGCTCTGGTCTCTTACTTAACTGGAGCCAGTGAATAACCTGTATTGGTTTATCTTCCCACTCCCGCACTGTTACCAGTACTGGATGAGCAGAAATTTCCTCCAACTAAATATTGAGAAGATTGAAACCATTATTTTCAGTCCTGGCCATAAACTCTGTTCCTTAGCTACCAACTCCAGCCCTCTTCTCTGGCAATTGTCTGAGGCTAAACCAGGCTGTTAGCAATCTTGGTAACATGTTTGACTCTGAGATGAGCTTACCAACCACATATTACCTCAAAGACCACCTATATCCACCTCCACAGAATCACCAAACTCTGCCCCTGTTTCAGCTCAACTTCTGCTGAAAACCTCATCCATGCCTTTGTTACATCTAGACCTGACGAATGCACTCCTGAGCAGTCAGCCACATTCTTACATCCTTTAAACTTGATATTATCAAGACTTAGCTTCTCCTGTCCAAAATCACGCCAAGTCCTGACTGCCCTTGCCTTCCCATTAAATAATGCCTCAATTTTAAAATTCTCATTGTTATCAAATCCCTTCATGTTCTTGTACTTCCCTATCTTTGTGATCTTCTCTATGATATCTGTGTTCCTTAAATTTTGGCCTTTTTGAACAACCCTGATTTTACTCACTCCATGATTGGTGGCTGAGCCTTCAGCTTCCAGGGCCCTAAACTCTGGAATTTTCACCCTAAACTCCTCTACCTTTCGTCCTTTCATCTTGTAGTCATCTGGCCAAATATCTCTTCATGACTCGGTGCCAAATTTTGTTTTATAATGCTCCTGTGAAGACCCTTCCCTGTGTAATGCATTTAAAAAATATAAGTTTTTGATGTCTCAAGGGCAGTTAGGGAAGGGCAATAAATGCTGGCTTAGCCAGCGATGCCCACATCTCACAAATAAACTTTAAAAATGTGATTTTGAAAGGTCAAGAGAAATTGTGAAATCCAATGCTAATAATATTATTCAGTGACCCGGTCTTAGGAATGCATTCAGTGCTATTCAGGTGGACATTAGAATTCCTATGGCACTATTTTAAAGAAGAGCAGGGGAGTTCTTCCTGGGGCAGAATTTTTGGGTCAGTGAGCAGGGGCGGGGCCCGCTCACTGATGCGTAAGATGACGCGCGAGACATCATCGTGATATTTCGTTCAGCGGAAGCGCGTTGGAGTCAGCTCTGCGCCCACCAGAATGTCAACGGCCAAAAAAAGGCCATTAAGAAATCAATTAAAGCAGTTAGGGATGCTGCCTGTCCAACCTTAAGGTTGGCGGGCAAGCGAAGAGCCCAGGCGACCTTTGTATTTTTTATGGAGCCTTATCCACCGGCGGGATGAAGTTTCATAAAGTGTTTATAAATGGAACAAAATCTTTTTTTAAACTTCACTGAGATCCCAGCTCATGTGACACTGTCACATGAGGAGACATGCCTTAAAATTTTTTCTTTCCTTTATTCAGCATTTTAAAACTTTAACTAATCTCCCTGAGGCACAGAGCTGCCTCAGGAGATTTCAGTGTTTTTTCGTGCAGGCCATGACTCAGGGAATCCCCCCACCACTTCCCAGCTCGCCCAGGGGGCGCTCAACGTTTCCAGGCGTGCATCACGTTGGGTGGCCTTAATTGGCTCGCCCATGTAAAACGGTGGCATGGACCCGATCAGGGCGCTGATTGGGTTCTTGCCCTCCCCCGTCCCCACCCCCGCATAACCCTCCCAACGGGGGGAAATTTCTCCCCCTGGTGTCTAATATTTATCCTTCAACCAGCAGCACTAATAAACAGATTTTCTGGTTGTTACCGCGTTGCTGTTTGTGGCACCTTGCTGTGTTGGCTGCTGCATTGCCTACATTACCATAGTGACTACACTTCAAAAGTACTTAGCTGTAAAGCCTTTGGCTCGACCTTGACTCTTGTGAAAGGTGGTATTTAATGCAAGCCTTTCTACAATGCAATTCTTTCTAAAATGTAAGTCTTTAAGTATACATTATTTACACAGTTTCCAATCCTTTCCCACAGGACTTTGCTGTATGTTTTTCTTGCCCACTTACTCTGCAAAAAGGGAAGCTCTGTGCATAGTGGAGTTCTTAAAGGAACAGAATTTTTTTCTGTATTTCTTTCTACTTTTCCACTACCTTTCTTAATGCTTTTTGCTTTGTTCACAGGAAACTTACATTTTGATTTTTAATTTTTTTTGCTTAACACATAATGCAAATTGTTCGTGCTCCAAACAAAAAGAACCAAACATTTTCAAAATTACCAGACAGCCAACAGTACATAAGGCATTTATAAGACAAGGAAGTGCTTAATAAAAAGCAATATATAAAGGGGTTCTTATAATACAAGCATAAATAGAGCTCCGAGAGCAACATGGCAGCTTTGTGGTCCCACGAGGTAAGTAAAATAACTCACCTTAATTGGTCTGTGCTGGTCTTGAGCCTCTTCCAATTCTCTTCAACTGGTGGGAAGAATTGATCTTTCAACTACATGGTAGTGTTCCCGCCTCTGAGTCAGAAGGAGTGAGATTTGATCTTCAGTTGAGACAATCTCAGTGAGTGGAGGCTGCAGCTCCAGTTCCAAATACTGGGTTGGCATCCAACGGAATTCTCATGTCTGATGGGTGTAGTTGGTTTCACCTCATTGTATGGGTTGTGGGAGCCCCGAAAATCTGATGACAAATAGAACTAACAAAACCATTGGCTCGTATAAACATGGTTACAGCTATGGGAGCAGTACTCACGTTGTAGCCTATCACACTGTTAATCAGCCTGTGAAACCTTCCACTAATTAGTGTGCAAGCGATTAAGTAGGGCCAAGAGTCCTGAACCTGACAATGGTCCTGAGGTACAGGAGGCTGGATGGAGTTGGGAATTCTGGAAGATCCAGGAATACTAATTCTCTACTCATGCAGGGACTTGTGGTGAGCAGAACTTCAGCCTAATGTCAACTTCCTGTCCACATATTTGTGTTGCCAGTCAAATGTTTTTTATTCACTTACAGGATGTGGTCATGGCTGGCTGGACCCGCATTTATTGCCCATCGGTAACTGCCCTTCAGAAGGTGGTGGTGAGCTGTAGGTACACCCACAGTGCTGTTGGAAAGGGAGTTCCAGGATTTTGACCCAGCAACATTGAAGGAACTGCGATATATTTCCAAGCCAGGATAGTGTGTGGCTTGGAGGGGAACTTCCAGTTGATAGTGTTCCCATACAACTGCTGGCTTTGTCCTTCCAGGTGGTGGGTGGTGGAGGGAGTGAATGTTCAAGCTGGTAGATGGGGAACCAGTCAAGTGGGCTTCTGTGTCCTGGATTGTGTTAAGCTTCTTGAGGGTTGTTGGAGCTGGACTCATCCAGGCAAGTGGGGAGTATTCCATCACACTCCTGACTTGTACCTTGTAAATGGTGGACTGGCTTTGGGGCATCAGGAGGTAAGTTTCTCGTTGCAAAATTCCCAATCTCTGACCTGCTTTCATAGTTACAGTACTTATATGGCTAGTCCAATTCAGATTCTGGTCAATAATAGCCCCCAGGATGTTGATAGTGGGGGATTCAGCGATAGTAATGCCATTGAAAGTCAAGGGGAGATGGTTGGATTCTCTCTTGTTGGAGATGGTCATTGTCTGGCATTTGTGTGGTATGAATGTTACTTGCCAATTAGCAGCTCAAACCTGGATATTGTCCAGGTCTTGCTGCATATGGATAGGGACTGCTTCAGCATCTGAGGAGTCATGAATGGTGCTGAATATTGTGCAATTATCAGTGAACACCCCCACTTATGCCCTTATGATGGAAGAAGTAAAGAATTTCCCCCCTGATTCCCACTGGTGCCAGTTTTGCTAGGGCTCCTTGATGCCACACTAAGTCAAATGCTGCCTTGATGTCAAGAGCAGTCACTCTCACCTCACTTCCTGAGTTCAGCTCTTTTTTCCATGTTTGAACCAAAGCTGTAATGAAGTCAGGAGTTGGCAGAACCCAAATTGAGCGTCACTGAGCAGATTATTTCTGAATAAGTACCATTTGATAGAACAGTTGGCGATCTCTTCCATCACCTTGCTGATGATTGAGAGTAGATTGATGGGACGGTAATTGCCCATTGGCCATTTGCTCTGCTTTTTGTGTACAGGACATATCTGGGAAATTTTCCACATTGCTGGGTAGATGCCAATGATGTAGCTGTACTGAAACAGCTTGGCTAGGGGTGCAGCAAGTTCTGGAGCACAAGTTTTCAATATTATTGCTGGAATGTTGTCAGGGCCCATAGCCTTTGCAGTATCCAATGCCTTCAGCCATTTCTTGATATCATATAGAGTGCATAAAATTGGCTGAAGACTGGCATCTGTGATGTTGGGGACCTCCGGAGGAGGCCGAGATGGATCATCCACTCAGCACTTCTGGCTGAAGATTGCAGCAAATGCTTCAGCCTTGTCTTTTGGACTGATGTGCTGGGCTGCCCCATCACTGAGGATGGAGATATCTGTTGAGCCTCCTTCTCCAGTGAGTTGTTCAATTGTCCATTCTCGATTGGATGTGGCAGGACTGCAGAGTTTAGATCTGAACCACTGGTTGTGGGATTGCTTAGCTCTGTTAATCATTTGTAGCTTATGTTGTTTGGCACGCAAGTAATCCTGTGTTATAGTCCTTCACTAGGTTGACACCTTATTTTTAGTTTTGCATGGTGCTGCTCCTGGCATTCCCACCTGCACTCGTCATTGAATCAGGTTTGTTGCCCCAGCTTGATGGCAATGGTAAATGTGGGATATACTGCACCATGAGGCTACAGATTGTGGCTGTATGCAATTTTACAGCTGCTGATGGCCCACAGCCCCTCATGAATGCCCAATTTTGAGTTGCTAGATCTGTTCGAAATCTATCGCATTTAACACAGTGGTAGTGCCACACAGCACAATGGGACTTTGTTTCCACAAGGAGTGTGTGCTGGTCACTCCTACCGATACTGTCATCTGCAGCAGGTAGATTGGTGAGGACGAGGTCAAGTAGATTTTTCTCCTCTTTTTGGTTCTCTCACCACCCACTGCAGACCCAGCCTAGCAGCTATGGGTGGGATGATCCAGCCCTGCCCACCATCAGGATCATCCGGTCCAACTGCAAGTCAATGGACGTTTGGCTAGACCACTGAATTTCCCACAGTGGTTCCCACCACGATAGGGCTGGAAAATCCTGGCCCATGTCCTTTAGGACTTGGCCAGTTTGGTCAGTAGTGGTGCTACTGAGCCATTCTTAGTGATGGACATTGAAGTCCGACACCAAAGTACATTCTGTGCTCTTATACTCAGTGCTTCTTTAAAGTGGTGTTCAACTTGGAGGAGTGTTGATTCATCATCTGTGGGCAGGCATAGGTGGCAAGCAGCAGAAAGTTTCCTTGTCCATGTTTGACCTGATGCCATGAGACTTCATGGGATCCAGAGTCGATGTTGAGGACTCCCAAGGCTACTCCCATCTGACTGTTTACATACTGTGCTACCAGCTCTGGTGGGTCTGTCCTGTTGCTGGGGCAGGACATACCCAGGGATGGTGATGGCAGTGTCTGGAAGGTATGATTCCATGAGTATAACTATGTCAGGCTGTTCCTTGACTAATGTGTGAGACAGCTCTCCCAATTTTGGCACATGCCTCCAGATATTATTAAGGAAGACTTTGCAGAGTTGAAAGGGCTGGGTTTGCCGTTGTGCCCAGGTTGATGCAAGATGATCTGTCTGGTTTTAATTCTTTTGTCATACCTTGTAACAGTTTGATACAACAGAGTGGCTTGCTGGGCTATTTCAGAGGGCATTTAAGAGTTAACCATGTTACTGTGGTTCTGGAGTCCGACATAGGCCAGGCCAGATGAGGATGGCAGATTTCCTGAAGGGCCAGATGATGTTTTTTTATGACAATCAACAACGGTTTCCTGGTCACTATTTCTGAGATTAGCTTAATATTCCAGATTTATTAATTGAACTTAAATTCCATTAGCTGCCATGGTGGGATTTGAACCCATGTCCCCAGAGCAACAGCCTGGGCCTCTGGATTACCAGCCAGTGACATTACCATTATCTCCGCCTCTACCACCACTGCCTCCCCCAAATGTTGTTTTTTAATCAGACATTTCTTTTGGCTTATCCAACATTTGAAAATGCTGAAAACTAATTTCATGTCCTTTTCAAGACCTTTTTGAAAGGCTCAATACTAATTATCTTGGCATGCAACCATTTTATACTAACACATCACCATAATGTAGTCCTTTAAGAGTTGATAGGATGATTGCACCTCATGGCATTTTCCAAGCCATTAAATAGTTTTCTTTCGTGTGTTTTCATGAATGATGAGTGCTGCCCATCAATCCATGATGCTATAGAAAATTTCCAAATTATCTTCTGTCAAGAATGTTTAAAGTGGTGTCACAAAGTGATAATGATATTTAAAAGGGTATTTTTCTTTATAATCAACTCATTAGCAACTCAGTAGAATACATTATGGGGATATTTACTGAGAATTCTGAGGCACAGTAACACTCCCATGAATGGACACAGCTGCTAGAACACTCAAGAAGCTCATCACAATTCAGGACAAAGTGGTCCACTTGACCAATGTTGTATAAGGGTGTGGTAATAATGTGTAACATACCTTTAAGAATAATACTTGTTAAGGAAGATCACATGATCTTTAGTACCCAATAGGAGAGTAGCATGGGCTACCTCTGTAGTTAGAAGTTGGTAGTGTAGAGATAGAGGCCAGGATTTCCCCTCGGTGATTTGGGGGCGGACCCTGCTCGCCGAGGGAAAAATGACGCGGGATGACGTAGGGAAGAATCCCCGACGTCATCCCGGGCCATTTAAATTTTTAGGAAGGCGGGCGGACAATGAAATCTGTCCGCCCACTGACCTGTCAATGGCTAATTGAGGCCATTGACAGGCTAATTAAAGTAATTAAAGAGCTGCCCAGCCAAGCTTAAGGCTGGCGGGCAGGCCAGGAGCCCCAGCGGGCTCCAGATTATTCATGAAACTTCATCCACTGACGGGATGAAGTTTCATGTCTGCTTTGTAAAAAAAGTAATAAAGTTTATGTGTTTTTTATTAACATGTCCCATCTCGTGTGACATTGTCACATGAGGGGGACATGTTAATAATTCTTTAATGTTTCTATTTTTACACTTAACGTACCTGGCACGAATCTCCCTGAGGCAGCACTTTGCGTCAGGGAGAAGTGCGCTGTTTCGCGCACATGTGCAAAAGAGCGCACCTTGAAAGATGGGGAATGCTTCCCCCCCCCGCCCCCCGGAACAGGAAGCACATAGTGGTTTCACTATGTTTCAGTGGCGGGGGTTGGCTGTCCACTTGCCGCCGAGCCGGTGGGGCCCGCACGCCATCCAAGGGCAGAATTCTGCCCAGAGTTTGAAGTGAAAGCATGCAAGTAGTGGCTGCTGAGTACCTTTGTAAATAAACTAAAAGTTTCCACCTAAGAAGTGTCTGCTGCTCAATGCTATCAATAGTACCAACTCGAACACCATTCACAAAAAACTAGTGATGAGGATAAAACAGGATTGAACAGAAGAATTCAAGTTAGAAAGAAACTGGCACTGTACCTCACCCAGTGATTGTAAGTAGCAAGCTCCATTAGAATTGAAGAAGTTATCCCCTCTCAAAGTGCCACAATTTTAGAGAATTGATCCTTTTGGTCCCATCACATTGAACGCTACACCTTTTTTCCCAAGCCAATGAGATTACAGGGGAAGAGAAGAGGTGAACGATCCTCTTAAGTACATGTGGAAATAAAACCTATGGCTTGATTCGAAGTTTGACCCAGTGCCCCAGATTCAAAAAATGTTGATGAGTTGCTGAACCTCGTGAAGGGTCATTATAAACCAAAGTCCTCAGTTGCGATGAAAAAGGTTCAAGTTTAACTCAAGAAATAGAGCCCCGGGGAGACAGTTGCATGCTATGTGGCAAGTTTGAAGCACTTAATAGAACATTATGAGTCTGGTACATCTCTAAATGACATGCTCAGAGATCATATAGTGTGCTAAAAGCAAAATACTGCAGATGCTGGAAATCTGAAACAAAAACAGAAAATGCTGGAAAAACTCAGCAGGTCTAACAGCATCTGTGAAGAGAAAAAAAAAGAGTTAACCTTTCGAGTCCTTATGATTCTTTTTCAGAGCTAAAGAGAAGTAAAGTGTAATGAAATTTATACTGTTTAAGGGGGATAGAGCAGGTGAATCTGGATAGAAGGCCAGTGATAGGTGGAGGAAAAGGAGATTGCGAGAGATGTCATGGACAAAAGGACAAAGGGGTGCTTATGATAGTGATACTGGCTAAAGGGGGTGCTAGTGGTGGCATTAAGATTGGAAAGCAGAATGTGATAATGGCAGGACAAGGGTAAGCACTCTGGAAAGAACAACATGAACAAGTGACAGGTGGCCCTTGTGAGGTTGGGGTGGGGGGAGGGGACAGTGAAGGGAAAAAAGATTGAAAATAGGATAAAACAATGAATAAAAGTGATTTTAAATACAAATAGAAATAAAAATAAGTGGATAAAAAATAAAAATTGAAAAATTAAGAAATGAGAATGAATATTGAAAAAAGGTGATAGAAAGGGAACGAGGATGGAGAAGAGAGTTCATGGTCTGAAGTTGTTGAACTCAATGTTAAGTCTGGAAGGCGGTAAAGTGCTAAATTGGAAGATGAGGTGCTGTTCCTCCAGTTTGCGTTGAGCTTCACTGGAACATTGCAGCAGACCAAGGATGGACATGTGGGCGTAAGAGCAGGATGGTATGTTGAAATGGCAAGCAACAGGAAGGTCTGGGTCACGTTTGTGGACAGACTGAAGGTGTTCCTCAAAGCGGTCACCCAGTCTGGAAACGCTGTTTCACCTGAAAGGAGTGTTAGGGCTTTTGGACGGTGAGGAGGGAGGAGGTAAAGGGACAGGTGTTGCACCTTCTGCAATTGCATGGGAAGGTGCCATGGGAGGGAAATGAGGCGTTGGGGGTGAAGGTCCTCATTTAGTGTGTGGTGTGAATGAGGACATGGTTCGGAGGAGATTATTATCCTAAGCAAATTTGGATTTCAAGAAGGGGCTAGAGATGGCACTGGCCATGAAAAGTGCAGTAAGAGATTCAAAAGCCATACGGGGTGTGCAAAATGGCACCTTCCTCCACATCGGGCAGGAAACCCCAGCCAAAAAGGGCACGAAAATGCAAGACTCTGCTGTGACCGGGAAACAGCCCTCACTAGCTGGAAAATGAAAAAAAATGACTTAGCAGCGGAAAGAAAGAATAATTTCAATAGAGGTGGAAACAAATGGTCTTTTAACGATTGCCAGTTTAAAAAATTCAAATGTTATTATTGTCACAGAAATGGACATATAATGAGACAATGCAAGGAAAGGTTCAAGCAGACTTGTAAACAAAAGAAAAACCCAGTGGGATCTACAATGTAGAAGAGCCTGAAACACCAAATTCAGACTTGTTTAATTTGAAAGTTGGAAAGACAGAACCAATATTTGTAACAGTGAAAATAAATGACAGACCTGTTAGAATGGAAGTGGACACAGGATCTTCCACCACTGTAATTGGGGATCACACCTTCAGATATCTGAATAATGGGGTACATCAATTAACTATAAAAAAAACAGCTGCCCAATTAAATGCATACACAGTGAAGACATTCGGGTCAGAGGCGTAAGTACAGTAACTGTCCATTATGGAAGCCAATCAGCAAAGCTACCAGTGTTATTATTGAGAGGCAGAGGACCAAGCCTCCTAGGGTGAAATTGGCTAAGGGAAATCAACCTTGACTGGTCAGTGAGATTCCAAAAGGGAGCTGGAAATGTTCCTGTTTTTAAAAAGGAATGCGTAAGAACTGAACAACCTGAGAAATGCAGGCTGTCTTAAGCCAAACCCTGGAAGAACAGCAGAAGAAACTTAAAGAGACCCTGCTTGATGACAGTGTTCGAGATGAGGTAAGCAACCTTTGCAGGGATAAAGAAAACTTGTTGAAAACCTTCACACACTACAAGATGCCCTCAAGTCAAAGTCTGCACTTCTGGAAAAGTATGAAGAGACTGAAGAATGAGTTGGCCAACAATGCTCAATTTTCCAGGAGGCAGCAAACAAATACAAAAAAGACATGGAAGAGCTGAAGAGTCAGCTGAATGAAGCCAAACCGGCTTTGAAGGCCACAGTCACAGAATTTTCTAAGAAGCAGACAGATCATGAAATTTTGGGAGACTCAATCACCGAGCTCACTCAAGTCAAGCATGCATCTGAGAGTAGTCTGGCCAATATTGAAAAGCAGGCTGAGATTAAAGTCAGCACGAGAAAGAAGAAGGCACATAGGAAGAAGACACAGAAACACAAATAAGACTTTAATCCTGGCAGCTTACGAGTACACTTTCGTACATAGACCTGGAAACCAAATCACAAACACTGATGCACTTAGTCGTTTGCCTTTACAAGAAAATGATGAGGACGTCCCAGTTCCACAAGAACTTGTTTTATTGTTAAATTTCTTAGAACCATAGAACCATAGAACACTACAGCACAGAAAACAGGCCATTCGGCCCTTCTAGTCTGTGCCGAAATATTATTCTGCTAGTCCCATTGACCTGCACCTAGACCATAACACTCCAGACCTCTCCCATCCATGTATCTATCTAATTTATTCTTAAAACTTAAGAGTGAGCCAGCATTTACCACGTCAGATGGTAGCTCGTTACACACTCTCACCACTCTCTGAATGAAGAAGTTCCCCCTAATGTTCCCCCTAAACCTTTCCCCTTTCACCCTAAAGCCATGTCCTCTCGTGTTTATTTCTCCTAATCTAAGTGTAAAGAGCCTACTCGCATTTAATCTGTCTATACCCCTCAAAATTTTGTAGACTTCTATCATATCTCCCCTCATTCTTCGACGCTCCAAGGAATAAAGTCCTAACCTGTTTAATCTTTCCCTGTAACTCAACTCCTTAAGACCCGGCAACATCCTAATCTTCTCTGCACTCTCCCAATCTTACTGATATCCTTCCTGTAGTTAGATTCCCCGCCGGTATGTGCTCGACAAATCAGAGGCTGGACAAGTCATGACCCAGTTCTACCTCAAATATTAGAGCAATTGCTTCATGGTTGGTCAGAAGAGCCCATATCTGATTAAATGAAATCATACTTCAACAGAAGGCGTGACGTAACCAGCCAGGTTGGCATCTTATGCAGAGAGCATGAATTATCATATCTCCAAAGGGAAGGGACTGACTTTTAATTGAGTTACACAGCGCACATTCAGGAATATCCCGAATGAAGACCATAGCACACAGCTAGCTATGGTGGCCTGGGATGGATGGTAAAATAAAGAGTTTAGTGAAGAATTGTGTGCAATGTCAGCAACTGCAAAAATTGCCTTCAGCAGCCCTGTTACATCCTTGGGAGTGGCCCAGAAGACCATGGGTGTGGTTACAAATTGACTAATCTGCTCATTGTCGATGCCCATTCAAAATGGATGGACATATATGAGGTGAAGTCACCAACGCCTTCTGCTACGATTGAGAAGCTACATCAAAATTTTGCCATTAACGAACTACCAGAGGTAGTCATTTCTGATAATGGCACGGCATTTATGAGTGCTGAGTTTCAACGGTTTATCAGCCTCAACGATATCATTAATTTGTGAAAACTTCACCGTACCACTCTTCCTCAAATGGAATGGCCGAAAGGGGGTTCAAACATTCAAGGCAGGCATGAAAGAGCTAACTGGAGATTCCTTAGCAACCAAGCTGTCTTTCTTTCCCATTAAAGGACCACCCCTCACACAACAACAGGCATCACACCTGCGGAATTACTGTTGAAACACCATCTCAGGATGAGATTGAGCTTAATAATGCCAAATTTAGGGAGGAAGGTGGAAAGGAGTCAGGGAAGCCAGAAAACTGGACATGACTGGCATAGTCATGAGAGGAAATTTACCGTGGGAGAGATGGTACACATGAAGAACTTTGGAGAAGGACCTAAAGTGGTTACAGGGTGAAATAAGTGGAGTGACTGGACACCTATCTTACCACATGGAGGTGGAAGGCCGAGTCATACGGAGACATGTGGATCAACTAAAAAAGAGAGAATCAAATCACCAAGAATTGATTCCACCACTGTTCCCAACCGCGTCAGTATTTCCTGTTGAGATAACTCAACCTAGTACAGACACGTCTGATGTGCCTGTAAGAGTCGAGGATACAAAACTGCAAGTACCTACTGAAACATCTGATGTTCAGGCAACTCCAGAAAAGGAGGTCTCTGATAAAGCATCTCAAGTTGTGCAGCTGAGGCGTCCTGCATTCATAAGGAAACCACCTGAAAGACTAAACTTGTAAATTACTTACCAGTGTAAATATTTTGTTTTTTTGAGGAAATTGTACTTTTAAATATAAAATGTATATCTGAGTGAATGGGAAGGGATATGGTAATTATGGTTTTATTTAGTGTGTAATTGTCATGAAGATACTAATGTATATAATGTTATTGGAAATCAGTTTTGTTAGTCTAGGTGCTTTGATGTATAGTAGTTTTGAGATGTTAAACATTAAGGAAGTTAAGGTAGATGGTGCATTTGCATTTTGTTGAATAAACCATTCAAAGACTGTAGGTGAAATCTTGCACCTAGCGAGGATACACCAAGCAATATGGTTATATTACTAATAAAATTGGTACTATGAAAGGGGTTTTATTGTTAGAAGAGGTGGAGTTCAAAGGGCTTGGTGATACAATGAGAATTTGCATACAAAGGGAAGGCTAGGAATATACAGAAGAGTTTTGTGTGTGGGTCAGATGTATGTGAGATCTATGCCACTTGTAAGCCTACAACTGTCTGCAAAGGAAACAAATTGGAAGGAACCTCATTTTGAATTCGTAAGATAAATATGCTTTGCTTGGTGTCTGTTTAAGGTTATTGTTGCCTTGGTGAAGATATTTACCTGGGAGTGATTAATTTGGGGATTTGTTTAATAGTTATTATGATAGTAATTTTTAGGCATTTGTATGTGTTTAATACCTTGTTAAATTAATAAAGGTTTAAGTTAATTTATATAAAAACCTCTGGGGACTTGGTGGTTTCATTTCAAAATTCAGAGCTGCATCTCAAACATACCAATAGAAAATATAGGTTATGACAGTTGTTTAAAGTTTCCCTCTGGGATTTTAAATAACTCAGCCTTTACCAACTGCTGTGTCATAATAGTAATATAGCTTTAAGAAAAAAGCTTGTTAAGGAAGATCGCATGATCTTTAGTACCCAGTAGGAGAGTAGAGTGAGCTACTTCTGTAGTTAGAAATTGGTAGTGTAGAGATAGAGTTTGAAGCGAAAGCACACATGTAGATGCTGCTGAGTACCTTTGTAAATAAACTAAAAATTTCCACCTAAGAACTGTCTGCTGATCAGCTCTATCAATAGTACCAACTCAGCCACTCACAACAAAGGGTCTGGCACATAAGGGGTGAATGTTTGACTGAGTGAAGTACCATCCACACAGTGATGTAAGAGAATACATGACCCATACCTAGAAGTCAATGTAGTGTTGGACAGAGATGTGTGTAGAAGCAAGCATGGAGACAGCACCTAGCTTGGACCTTTACTGCACTTATGTATCTGATTTCTAGTAGTTAATAAATACTTACTGTTGAACTACCTAAGACTACAAGAACCTTAATAAAACCTACCAAACGATGCCCTAAACTTTACAACATGGTGACAGTGAATGGAACAGCTCAAAACCTCGCAGAGGCTGCAGAAGAAAATTAAAATCCTGGAAAACTGAAGTAAAAATCAAAGAAGCATTCTGACCTGAAGAAAAGTTCAACAAGTGAAGGCACTGAAGGAAATCACCAGAGAAAAGCTCCAAAGAAATGCTTGGAAGTTGAATGCATAAATTAAATTCCTCACTACAGCAGAAGGCTCCATTTAATTCCGTGGAAGTTCAGCTTCAATACCCAGAGTGTGCAGAGTCAGCAAACCTAGCAGGGATGAGCTAAAAATTTGAAATTTCTTGGCAATGCAAGTCCAGAATAAAGTTAAAACTGCAATGGTCAGAAATTGCTGTCTAAATCTCAGTTTGAGAAAAACTATTTCTGAGTCAGCACCTGAACACGTGGGGCAGGATTTTTCAGTCGGCTTGCAGGCACAGGCCCGACACGCTGGCGCTTAAAATGACGCGCGATGACATCGGGTGTGTGTCCCGATGTCATCATGCAGTCCTGCGATATTTCATTCAGCGGGTGGGTGCTGGAGTCAGCTGCGCGCCCGCCGATATGCAAATGGCCTTTTAAGGCCATTAAGCAAGTCATTGATGTGATTGTTAACGCTACCTGTCCAACCTTAAAAGGGCAGGCGAAAAGGCCAAGCGGCCTTTGTGTTTTTTTTAGGAAGCCTCATCCATGAGGTTTCCTCAAGCTTTTATTAAATAAATAAATATTTTTCCCTAAATATAAAAACATGTCCCATCTCATGTGACACAGTCACATATGGGGACAAGTTCAAATACATTTTTAAGCCATTTATTTAATTATTTCAATGTCGATTCAATCTCCCTGAGGCAGCTCCATGCCTTAATTGGCCTGCCCGTGTAAACTGGCGGCGCGGAGCCGATCGCGGGCGGTGGTTGGCTCCGCCCCCGCCCGCTCCCGCTCCCGCTCCCGCTGAGCCCGGCCCACTGCCTGAAAAATTCAAGCCGTGGTGGCTGGGTTCACTCCGAACAAAGAAAAAATTAATTAAAAATTATTTGCGACTGAGTGGGCAGTTTACGAAATCCAGCAAAAGCAGGCGTTCGATGCTTACAAGATCCAAGGACATTGCACGAAAATGGGGAACACTCCAACCGGCTAATTCAGCAGCCATGGTTGAAAAAATTTAAATGCTAAGATCGCGAATGCTATTACAGCAGGAGCCCACCAAAAGTGGCAAGCGAGGGGAAGCTTTTTGTGAAGAAGCGTATGGTGGTGTCATCTTAGGCTTTCAGAAGCCTCTTGAAGCTGAACTTGGACTTTAAAGCTTTTAACCATTGATCAGAAATCCACTCTTCCAGATCACTTTGGACTTATCCAAGGCCCAGATCAATCACAAAATTGGGGACTTTGGAGAAAGAGATTCCTTAGATACATGGTTGATCCAGGTCTGGATAAAAAGACAGAGGCTGAACAAGTTAACACACTTCTTTATTCGGTAGGCCCGATAGCCAACAATATAATAGCTAGACAAGGAAACAATGAATCATCTGCAAAATTTGATAGAGTTTTAAAATCATTCAATGCTTCTTTTAACCTCAGACTTAACGAAACCCTTGAAAGGACGCAATTTAATAACGTATCTAGCAGTCCGGAGAATCTGTTGACTCCTTCGTTAATGAGTTGTTCAGAATGTCTGAAGGGTCTGATTACGGTGACATGAAATCTGAGCTAATCAGGGATAGAATAATTGTAGGAGTTATGGATGACGCGCTCTCAGACATGCTTCAAGCAAAGGAAGATCTAATCCTTGAGAAAGACAATCAGATTGTCAGACAATCTGAAATCTGTTCCTTCACTATCGCTGGGTCAAAATCCTGGAACTCCTTCCCTAACAGCACTGTGGGAGTACCTACAGTACATGGACTGCAGCGGTTCAAGAAGGCAGCTCACCACCACCTTCTCAAGAGCAACTTGGGATGGGCAATAAATGCTGGCACAGCCAGCGAAGCCCACATCCTGTGGATGAATGAAAAAAAGCACAGATCCATATTAAGGGGAGAAAGCAAACTGTGGTACAAAAGAAACCCCACTGTCCAGTTAGTGAAACAGCACAGAAACAGGGACCTGAATTTCACACTTGGTACACGTGCGCCAAGTCAGTGGGCCTGGAAACGGACGTGAAATGTGCTTCCACCTGCGATCTGCTCCTGAACGCAATTTCACGCTGGCCGGCCAACTAAAGCCTCGGTGCTGCCGGGGGGAGGGGTGGGAAGAGGACTGGTGCCAAGAAAAGTGAAGGTGTGGGTGGGTGCTTCTAGCGAGCTCCCTGAAGGCAGACAGCTGCTGCAGAGCTGCCTCAGGGAGCTGCAGACCTGGACAGATTAAATGACAAGAACAAAATGCAGCAACACATTCAAGCACCTGACAGCAGAATTCAAAAAAAACATCAGTCTCCAGATATATTTTTAAACTATATTTCACCCTGAACATTTCGTCCTTCCCTTGGATGAGGTTTTGTTAAAAATGGGTTACCCACCTACCCATTTTGCCCATGTGACAAGCATGAAATCGCATGGGTAACATAAAATTGTGGACAATACGCTTTTTAACTGGCACTTCAATTGTCAGTGGGCATGGCTCCGACTCCCACGCGCACCTGTTGGCCTCAATTTTGCTCGCCTGTGCGATGACGTCCGGACGCACGCCTGACATCATTTCTCCCAATTTCATGTGCAATCGGGTCAGGCGCGCACCTGCCTGAGCAACATAAAATTCTGGCCAGGGACGCCAGGGAAGCAGTACCCTAACCAGCCAGTAGAACGATCATGCCAGCACTGTGGAGCAAAGTGCCCCCACAGGAATGATCAATGTCCGGCAATTTCAGCCCAATACTTTCAATGTAACCGAACGGGACACTTCAGGAAGCTGTGCAAAGCCAAAACACCAAAACACACAGAAGATCCCATGAAGATCCATGAGGTCGAGACAGCACACCAAGAGGAACATGCTTCTTGGAAGTGATCAAAGATCCTGGATTTTCGTTCTGGAATGTGGACATTTCAGTTAATGGCCATCTGACAAGCTTGAAGTTGGACACAGGAGCCAGTGTTATGGTCATATTGGACAAAGAATTGTGGCTGAGAGATCTCCGGCTACAATCAACACCACATTATCCGGTCATCAGCATGATTCTGGAACCATAAGGTATGGTGGGAAACAAACCTTCAAGCTGACGTATGTCATCTGTAACCAGTCTTCTATTCTCTTGAGCAGAGATGCCTGCTTAAGCCGGAATCTCCTCAAAGTGGCAGAAGAACTCAAGACAACCACTGTTGTAAGTTTTACAGAACTGCAAATTCCCGAGAGCTCCAACAAGAAAGATTCTCTTGACTGGGACGTCAGCTCTGAACTGTCTTCTCTTTTTACAGAGCAGGTTTGTCCACTTTCATTACAGGTGCCAGAAGCCCCTCATTGGTCAGACCAGCCAACCACTCAGATGGTTACCATGACACCTTGAGTAGATGACAGTCAAGAGAGGAAGCAGCAATGAGAAAAGACTCAACCTCTGGCTCAGACACCAGTCGAAGAGATAAACCCTGAGACCACAGAGCAGATGCTGCAATCCCAGCCAGCATGATAGTGCCACAACGATGCTGGAAATGAGTAGCAGCCAATCTTTGATGACGGCACACCACACAGCCAAATGCAAAAGTGAGCTTACTAAAAAGTTACACCCTCACAACAGGGAGAGCCATCTTCCATCCCAGCACGCATCACGGTGAGCTGCACAAAGGAAGAGGGGAGAAAACATGATAGAGGCAAGTCCAGAGTTCGTCCGCCCTGTAAAGAGCGGGATAAACTAACTGCCATCTTTCACTACAATTGGGGAATTGACAAAGAGCAATTCGATGCCAAAGAACAGAAAAAAAGGATGAAGAAATACAGAGATGCCAGAACAACCTTTGATTCAACAAAGTTTTCTTGCAGCATCAGAGCCTACCACTTCTCTGTGGTGAGAACAAGATATGGATGGGGTTACATGGCTCCCGGCCACCTGAATCTATGAACTCAGAGACTTGAGGAGGGGAGATGGGCTAATAGTAATGATGGAAATACATGGAGTTAAACAGGGATAACTTGTAAATATGTTGGGTAAAGACTTGGAGGGAGATGTAGTATAATGTCTGGCATATAAAGGGGCTAACATGGGACTGAGTACAGTGCTGCCCACACAGTGTTGTAAGAGAACACATGACCTGCACCCAGGAGCCAGTGTAGTGTTGCACAGAGCTGTGTTTAGAAGAAAGCATGGAAACAGCTCCTGACTTGGACCTTTCCTGTACCTATGTATATAATTTCTCGTAGTTAACACTTGCTGTTGAGCTACCTAAGAAAGTGAATACCTGACTAAGACCTACCAAGCTACATCCAACACCTTACAACAACCAGCACCTTGTCAACTAACTCGAACTCCACTGCTGGGGTTCTGCGAGTATTCACAGCGTCCACTGCTACACGTGGCCGAGGCTTATTCAGCTGTACTTCCTGAACCCACAACCTCAATTATCTAGTAGGTGAATGGGAACATCAATTCCTCCAAGTTCTCCTCCAAATCATACACTATCCTAACATGGACATAAAGGGCTTTTCTCTTGTTCCTTCTGGGTCCAAGTCTTAGAATTCCCTACCTAACAGCATTGTGGAAGCAACTTCACCATATGACTCTAGCGGCTTAAGAAAGCTTACCACCAGCTTCTTAAGGGCATCCTATACTGTCAGCCTTGCCAAGGTGAGCACCCCAGAGAAAGCAGCACTGCATTGGCATATCACCCAGATTATAAATTCATTTTCCCTGAACATTGGCTGGGGTTCAACTGCACAAATATTAAAGAAAGAAAGATTGAGAACACCAAAAGAAAACTTTGGCAGTAACTCTACAAATTATTACTGCCACCTGGTATAATTTAACTAAAGCTGAAAAAAACACTGTTCTTATCTGTACCAGCTTGAAAATCCAACTCTGTTTCCATGTGTAAAACTGCATTCTTGCCATGAAATGTATTGCCAGCACAAATGTTGTACATTGTACCTGGAATTACACTGAGTCATTGAGACTATTTCCTGCCCTGGAAAGCCATGTGTGGCAGATGTCAGTTTCAACATCTGCTCCATTCAGAGCATTCTCCAAGATTTCAGCACCTTGACTAACTGTCTGGTTTGAAGTCAGATCTATGGCTCGAAACTTGATTCTACCAGCCCATTCCAGATAATTCTGAGACCTCACTCCAGATAATTCTGAGATCCCACTCCAGATTCTAAGCCTCCACTCCAGATAATTCCAAGGACCCCTCTCCAGGACGTTTTGAGACCCTGCTATATGTAATTCTGCACAATTTATGAAGGAATCATGCTATTGAAATTACACTATCCAAACATGACATGCAAATGTTTCATGTGTTTGTATGAAATTCCTTTATCTGCTACTTTAATAGAGGCACTAACCAATGATTTTATTTTAATGGGTTAATGTCTCGGTTAAGATATTGGACAAAGGAATTTTGTCTGAACGTATTAAATGTTTACTTGCTTAAATTCACAGTGTAATTTCAAGGCCAAGCTTTTGTTTGGATCATTCAATCTTATAATGATAAGGCTTCTCTCTCTTTGTGAAACCTTTAAGTCAACAGGTTTTTGTTTGAAAAGATGAATGATCTAGGTTTAAGGTAAACTTCCTCATGACTTAACTGGTAGAGAAAGAGCTCACATTTATATAACGCTTTATCACACCTCTCAAGGCTTCCCATAACACTTCATATCCAATGACATTTTAAAGTGCAACTACTTGTCTTGTGGGTAGACATGGCAACCAATATACACACAGCAAGGCCCCACAAATAGTAAATTAAATGAATAAACAGTATAATAGAAACATGATGTTCAACCTTTCTAGGGGTAGGTAAACCAGCAGGATGTTTTGATTTTGAAAACTCTTGTAACATTTGGCATAATTATTTGAGCAAAAGCATTTTAGCATATTCTTAATAACTGCAGGAGTATTTTTAAAATTAAAATGCAACTGACTATTAGTGAATGCTCCTAAGATACCAACATTACAAATTAATTATATACCTGTCAAAGAATGATTTTTCATATGAAATTCTTTACTTGGATAGCAATAATATATTTCATAATCCTTCATTATAGTTTAATACTTATGATTCAAAATTAATAAGAATAGTATATTTTCATCAGAACCTCCAAAGGATTAAAACTTTGGAGGTGAAATTGGTCACTGCCAGCAGTGTGAAAATGGGCTGATATTGAACCAGCAGCTCACATTACACCGAGTCTGATTCAATCTTCCACAGAAAATAAAATTGTGCAAATCAAGCAACTTCACCCCCCTTTGTCCAATTGAAAAGTGTTTTGTTAAATCACCATGGTACAACTTCTAACTCAGAGCTAATTGCATGTTTAGTTTCACTCGGAATAAATGAAATGAAGAAAGGAGGTGATTATCAGCGCATATGTGTTTTGTCTGGTATGCTCTGTGTGCTGGTGAGACCAATCCCTGGTGACCTGTTGAGACTGGACAGGCGATGGATAACTTTACTCTGGAACAAAACAAAAAAGCTGCCAAGAGGACAGGAAGTTGGAAAGACTTCCAAAGCACAGCATCAATGGGAGTCTTTCACTAATCTGAGCATGTGCAGTAGGCTGGTGCATTGAGGTGAGAAGGTATTTTATGCATAATAAAAAAAAAAGCTTTGTGTTTGAGCAAGTGGAATTCCATCTCATTAGGGACACAAATGAAATTAGCCCATTGCATCTTTGCAAGTCATTATGGTTACTTATGATACAGACCTATGGTATCTTGTGAGGAGTGGGTGCATCAGACCAATTTAAATGTATAAACCATTTAAAGGGCTTTGTTCTACCTGCCAGAATCTCCTGTCTCACTTGTAATTTAGGTTTTCTTGATTTGTTTTCCAGAGAAAAGCACTTGCATAATGTTTCTGAGAACAATATTACTACTAAAATAGCAGGAAGTGCTGAGGGACATGTGGGACAGTCCCACAAGGTTTTTAAGTGATCTGACTGTAAGAAAGGAAGCTTTACAATACCTTTGCACTACTTTTCTTCTTGCTCAGGGATACACAAATTGCAGACTAATGATTCCAGTCTTAAATGTCAGTATATTTACTGCTTTGGATTTCCAGATGCTTCAATAGTGTTTAAAATATACATTTTTCCCATAGGCCTAAAGGTTTTGTAGTCAGTGGCAAAGCAAGTGCACTCAACGCTGACCTCAAAGAAAGTTGCACTGGGAGGTCCAGTGATTTTTTTTGTGGCAGGAATTCTAACTTTCTTGACAACACTGGCATCTACCTGGCTATGTGGAAAATTGCCCAGGTATGTCCTGTACACAAAAAGCAGGACAGGTCCAACCCGGCCAATTACCTACCCATCAGTCTCGATCATCAGTAAAGTAATGGAAGGAGTCATCAACAGTGCTATCAAGTGGCACTTGCTTAGCAATAACCTGCTCATTGATGCTCAGTTTGGGTTCTGCCAGGTTCACTCAGCCTCTGACCTTATTACAGCCTTGGTTCAAACATGGACAAAAGAGCTGAACTCCTGAGGTGAGGTGAGAGTGATTGCCCTTGACATCAAAGCCATATTTGACTGAGTGTGGCATCAAGGAGCCCTAGTAAAACTGGAGTCAATGGGAATCAGGGGGAAAACTCTCCACTGGTTGGAGTCATACCTAGCACAAAGGAAGATGGTTGTGGTTGTTGGACGTCAATCATCTCAGTTCCAGGACATCACTGCAGGAGTTCCTCAGGGTTGTCTCCTCGGCCCAGTCATCTTCAGCTGCTTCATCAATGACTTTCCTTCCATCATAAGGAAGCAAGCACTGCATGTCGCCTCCAGAACCATACAGGTAATGGAAGTATTGTTCCAGTAAACCATCACATTTTGTGTGGCAGCATAGCTTTCATTGTGTGCATATTGTTTATATTTATGTGGTTGCGCATCAGAGCCATCAGCCATGTTGTCAGTGAATAGCCCTTGCCACCCATCCTTTGGTTTGCTGTGGTCGCTCAAATACAACTGGCATAGTAGACTGCCTAAGAATGAAGGCATCATTACTGCTGCCAAGATATCGGGCATTGACCTGCACGATTCTCTTCCTATGGTCAAATGCCAAATTAATGTTGAGGGATTGGAATCCCTTCTGATTGTGGTTTTGGGCAAAGTTGAGATATAGCACCCACAAAGTCACGTGAATGCAGTCAATGAACCATGGAGAAGCCTACAATACTCATGAGGCCGTATGCTCACTCCAACTGCTTTCTCACTGGCGAAGCAGAATGGAATGTAGTTAGCTTATCCGAATAGAGATAATCTTATGCAATGTGGATGGCAATTTGCAAGATGTTCCAGGAAGGAGCCAGATGTATGAAAATTCAACAGTCTGCTTTGGATTGAGCACTGAGCTTCAAAATGGCAGTGCTGGCTTCCAATCAACATTCTACACTTATTGATGCCATGATTTGCCTACTCTGCAAACTTCACTACCACCCTCGCCAAGATGGTCTCCAGTACAACTCGCCCCAGAAATGTGTGGGCGTATCTCAGGTGCCATTTTTGACCTCAAATAGTACCTGTCATGCCCAAAAAATAGATGCTAACAATCCAGGTCTCATGCCAAGTGGCTCAAGCATTGCCTTAGATGCAAGTGCAACGTAATTGTGGGACTCAGACAAATTGGAGGGTGGCAAATGTAACCCCGCTATTTGAAGAAGGAGGGAGGAAGAAAACAGGGAATTACAGACCGGTTAGCCAAACCTCAGTAGTACGGAAAATGCTAGCGTCTATTATAAAGGATGTGACAGCAGGACTCCTAGAAAATATCAACGGGATTAGACAAAGTCAACATGGATTTATGAAAGGGAAATCATGTTTGACAAACCGACTGGAGTTTTTTGAGGACATAACTAGTTGAATAGATAAGGGAGAACCAGTGGACATGGTGTATTTGGATTTTCAGAAATCTTTTGATAAAGTCCCACATAAGAAGTTAGTGTGTAATACTAAAGCACATGGGATTGGGGGTAATATATTAGCATGGATTGAAAATTGGTTAGCAGACAAGAAATGGAGAGTAGGAATAAATGGATCTTTTTCCTAGTGGCAGGCGGTGATTAGTGGGATACTACAGAAATCAGTGCTTGGGCCCCAGCTATTCATAATATATATCAATGATTTGGATGAGGGAACCAAATGTAATATTTCCAAGTTTGCTGACGACACAAAACTAGGTGGGAATGTGAGTGATGAGGAGGATGTTAAGAGGCTTCAAGGTGATTTAGCCAAGTTGAGTGAATGGGCAAATACATGGCAAATGCACTATAACATGATAAGTGTGAAGTTATGCACTTTGGTAGGAAAAACAGAATGGCAGAGTATTATTTGAATGGTGAGGGACAGGGAAATGTTGATGTACAAAGGGACCTAGGTGTCCTTGTACACCAATCACTGAAAGCAAGCACGCAGGTGCAGCAAGCATTTAAGAAGGCAAATGGTACGTTGGCCTTCATTGCAAGAGGACTTGAGTACAGGAGCAAGGATGTCTCACTGCAGCTGTACAGGGCCTTGGTGAGACCACACCTGGAGTATTGCAGTTTTGATCTCCTTGCTTAAGAAAGATATACTTTCCATAGAGGGAGTGCAGCGAAGATTCACCAGACTGATTCCTTGGGTGGCAGGGTTGTCGTATGAGGAGAGATTGGGATGACCAGGCCTGTATTCACTAGAGTTTAGAAGAGTGAGAGGGTACCTCATTGAAATGTATAATATTCTGACAGGGCTGGACAGACTGGATGCGGGGATGATGTTTCCTCTGGCTGGGGGTCTAGAACAAGGAGTCACAGTCTCAGGATACAGGATAGGCCATTTAGGACTGAGATGAGGAGAAACTTCTTCACTCAGAGGGTGGTGAAGCTGTGGGATTCTCTACCACAGAAGGCTGTGGAGGCCAAGTCACTGAATATATTTAAGAAATAGATAGATTTCTAGACTCTAGAGGCATCAAGGGGCATGGGGAGAGAGCGGGAGTATGGTGTTGAGATACAGGATCAGCCATGATCATATTGAATGGCGGAGCAGGCCAGAAGGGCCAAATGACCTCCTCCTGCTTCTATTTTCTATGTTTCGATATCCATGAAGTCTCTTTCAGCCGGGTACCCCACCAAAATGTTAATGTTCAAGCCTCTTCCAGATGCTAACCTCATATTGATGGAAATCACAAACAAATGGGGTGTTATGTTAGGTTATAGAATTTTTCAATGCAAACAACATCATCTGAAAGCTGAAGACATAGTATTCAATTTTCAGTGTAGAAATTAATGTTGATTTCTGTTTTGCTGTATTTGGTCAACTGTATTTTGAGTTCTGCCAGGGACACTCAGCTCCTGGCCTCATTACAGCCTTAGTCCAAACCTGGACAAAAGAGCTGAACTCAAAAGGTGAGGTGAAAGTGATTACCCTTAACTTCAAGGTAGCATTTGACCAAGTGTGGCAGGGGCCCCAGTAAAATTAAGATCATGGGGTGTCAGTGGAAAAATATCCACTGTTTGGAGTCATACCTAGCACAAAGGAAAATGGGTGTAATCGTTTGAGGTGAATGATCTCAGCCCCCGGGCATCGCTGCTGGAGTTCCTCAGGGTACTAGGCCCAACCATCCTCAGCTGCTTCATCAATGACCTTACTTCCAACATAGGTCAGAAGTTGGGGTGTTCAGCACCATTCACTGCTCCTCAGATACTGAAGAATATGTCCATATGTAGCAAAGCCTGGACAGCATTCAGACTTGGGCTGATAAGTGGCAATTAACATGAGCGCCACACAAGTGCCAGGCAATAACCATCTCCAACAAGAGATAATCCAGCCAACACCCCTTGACATTCAATAGCATTAACATTGCTAAATTTCCCACTATTAACATCCTGGAGGTTACCATTGACCAGAAATTTAACTGGACCAGCCATACTGTGGCTACAAGAGCAGGTCAGAGACTGAGAATTCTGTGGTGAGTAACTCACCTCCTGACTCCTCAAAGCCAGTCCACCATCTACAAGGCACAAGTCAGGAGAGTAAAAGAATACTCTCCACTTGCCTGGATGAGTGCAGCTCCAACAACACACAAGAAGCTCAATAACATTCAGGACAATTATACAGCCCACTTGATTAGCACCCCATTCACCACCTTAAACATTCACTCCCTCCATCACTGATACAGAGTGGAAGCAGTGTGTACCATTTACAAGATGCACTTCAACAAATGTCAAGCCTGCTTCGAAAGCACCTTCCAAATCAGTGACTTCTACCACCTAGAAGAAAGCAGACATAACACCACTACCTGCAAGTTCTCCTCCAAGTCACACACCATCCTGACTTGGAAATATATCACTTTACTGTCAATGGGTCAAAATCCTGGAGCTCCCTTCCTAACAGCACTGTGGTTGTACTTAAACCACATGGACTGCAGCGGTTCAAGAATGTGGGTCATCACCACCTTCTCAAGGGTAATTAGTGATGGGCAACAAATACTGGTCTAGCTAGCAACACTCACATTCCACTAAAGAATAAAAGAAAACCCTGTTAGCGCTGGTCACAACCATGGCAGCAGTAGCATAGCTATCTTTGTTCCTAGTAGCCTCCAGCTATGGAGAAGCAGCCGCAGTTTCTGATTCGATCTCTGTTCAGGCATTCCATCTGAAAAATATACTGTGTGCAGGCATTACAGGTTAAGCTTTCTAACTGGCATAGTCCTGGTTAGACATGTTGCAGGGTGGGAGTAGCACGTTTCCAATGTCATGACTCCGACTGAACTGTAACTTTGAAGTACCAGTATTATTAGAAGAAATAAGATGAGCTCATGCTTCTGCTTGGAAGTTTTTCTATTGTTAGTGGGGAACCAGTGTCCTGATGCTGAATTTAAAGGGCAGCAGTAGCTTAATGGATGAGGCATTATCACCATTTCTTTGGCTATAAGAAATCCATTTATTATTGTCCAGATGCCAGAGGTCTTTGCAGGACAGGGAGCCTTTATATTCTGATGTGCAGGCTGTCAGTGTGTGCATGCCATGCATCTCTGTATTGCTTGGTCAGTTATTGCTTTTCTCCTCTTCCAAATAGGAAAGATAAAGGGGGCATTCCTTTCAGGGTACCCTTTGTGCCCCTGCATAAACAGGAGCAAGGATGAGGAGAAGAAGAGGGAAAATAACAGCCAAAACAGCACAAATGCAGATGGGACAGTAGTTGGCACCAGAAACCAACTACTGATTGACAAGGGTGTCAAGGGTTATGGGGATAGGCAGGAAAGTGGAGTTAAGACCACATCAGATGAGCCATGATCTTATTGAGTGGTGGAGCAGGCTTGAGGGGCCAAATGACCTATGCATGCTCCTGTTTCTTATGTCTTAAGTTCTTATTACAAAATCAGTTCATAAATAAGTCTTCTAGAATTTAGTAGAGTGCCTATAGTACTTAGTAATCCTGGGCGTTTTTCATATAATGATAAAAACATGACCTAGTCCAAATGAGGAAGCAGGGAATACAACGTGACCAGCTCATTACAAATTTATTTGCATGAAGCTGTCCTAAAATGTACCACTAAAAGAGGTGCTGTCCCTATGCCCAACAAAAAGAACTTTGAAAAATGTGGTAGTGGGGGCCTAATATGTGTGGAGATTTGCCAATTGATACAATAGGCAGCAAAGGTATGGAAAAATGCAAGCTTGGGTTTTATGGTCAATAATCTTCTGACACTCATTATTTGAGTTCACACTTGTAGAACGCCCACTTGAGTGAAGTAGTGAACAGCTGGCAGCCCCCTTGTAACTATATCCCAGCCTATGCCAGTGCCTTCAAGGAGGGAGCTATAAGGATGAGAGAAATTGGAATAAGATGTTCGTGGGATGGTGGAAAAATATGGATTCAGTGGCAGGTTGCTATGATTAGCATTCTACCTTGACACTTATTGGAGCATTGCTTCTGTTAATCCCTATCCTTAGCTTTTCACTATTGAGATTTAGATTATGGGGAATTGAATAGATAGAAGATGTAACCAATTATATAGCATTTTCTCAGATTGTCCCATGAATTACTATTAGAGGCGATACTGAGATCCGACATTTCAAGTAGCACATCTTTAAGATCACAGGAATGTATGCTGTGATTCCATCCATGGATTTTAAGGGATGAAAAATCATGGCCTATGCACACACAATTTTCCTAGGTACACTCCGCGCGAATATTGGATCACACCTTTAGTGTCTATATTCAGATTTTACATACTAGTACCCAAAGCCGATACTACTTATGCAAATAGTGCATGTACCACTATGCCAGGTAGATTTCCAGGACAAGTAACTGTCATGAAAATAAGGATTTATGGTCCTTTGAGTATCTGTATTTATTTTAAGCTATGAATGATATACAGACACAATTAAATGGAAATAAATACAGGTAACAAAGAGAATAATAAAGATAATTTTCAATGTGGGCAATGACATAATAACATTGGAAAATTTGCACTCAAATTCAAAGATCCCATCCTCCCATTGAGAGCCTTGCTTAAAGGTAATGGAGCCAGCACTACAATGTTGTACACCTTGAGCGGAATTTTCTGTACCCGCTGGGGTCAGGCGTGTTCAGTGGCGTAAACAGATAATATGACAAGAGGGCCAAAAACGTTGTGAAACCAGTTTGCGATTGTCCGCTCAGCCCGTCGATGGTGGGTCAGTGGGAAAACATGACAGTGCAGAAGACATCTTGACAAATGTGTGACAAATAGTGCAGAAATCGGGTCTTAGCGCCAGGGCCTTGCTCAACCGAGGAGCAGAAGATGCTGGAGCCCAACAGCAACAGGACACTGGAGGAATGTCCATGGCACACAGGGTGGGTTCTCACGGACATGGCTCTGCTGTGAAGCAACCCACGGAAGGCGAAAAGTCAGTGTTGAGGGTCTGCTCACAATGGATGATGGTTGAGGGGGTGGAGAGGAAGGTCCAGCTGTGTTTGGGACAGGAAGATGTACTTGGGGAATGATGTTGGGAGGGGGTAGCTAAAGGTGTCGGGAGAAGATTAGGTGGGGGGAGGGACTATGGTGGGAGGAGGGTGTAATGGGGTAAAGATGGCAACTGGGGAGGTAGGTGTAAGGGGGGTGGAAGGCTTAAGGTAAGGTGTTTGGAGGAGTGCAGAGAGGGGAAGGAGTCTGGAAGGAGAAGGAGTCTGGGGGAGGCTGGAGTGTGGAGAGAGGAGGGAGTAGGACCGGAGGAAGGAGTTAGGAATGGAGAAGGATTAAGGGTGGGGGAAGAAGTAAGGGTGTCTGAAGGAATCAGGAAGGTGGAAGGACTAAGTGGCAGTGGGTGGGGGTGGTGGGGGTGGGGGGGGGGGGGGGGGGTGGCGGGCGGGTGTCGTGCCAGGGAGTTCTGGAGGGTAAGGATTTCCAAGGGAAGAGGGGTTCCAATGGGGGAAGGAGTCTGTAGGGGAGGATGTCCAGGTGAATGTGCAAGGGAGGGCTCTGATGAGTCTATGACTGCCTCCTGGGGAGCAAACTGAAGGTTGGTGTGGAGTGGTGAGAATGACGAGGGCAAAGTGAGGTGGTGAGGTGGGAGGGTGAGCGTTCGAAGTTATCGGTGAAAGGGACAGCGAAGGTGGTTGGTTGGGACTCAGAGGCAGATACGGACCTTGGGGTGGAAAGGATGGGGGTTGTGGAGGTGAATGTGGATGGGGGTGGGATTTTCAAGAAGGAAGGGAATGTGCACGTTCACCAGAACATCCCAAAGGAAAAGGTTTGTGGCTGATCAGTCATGGAGGGGAGGTGGAAGGTGGTGCCAGGGGGATCAACTGTGATGGGGTAAAGAAAATGTGTGACTGGGGTAGGGTAAAGGATGGGAGAGCGAAAGTAAAACCGAATTAGCATCATGCTGAAAGTGAAATGAGAGTTGTGGTGGGCAAGGTCGGGTGCTGCATGGGAGTGTGGTCAATGGGTGGGCGGAAATGCAGTTCAGCTCAGATGGACAACTGAAAGTGAACCCCAGCAGGCAGCACTGAAAATGCTCAGGACATTGAGATGAGAGTGATAGGGGAAGGATCCGCGTGGGTGGGACAGTGCTTGCACAAGGCTCTGAAAGGCCCTGACACACACACACAGACACACACACACACACATTTCTCCCTCCAGATTCACTTGTGGGCAAGCTGTGTGCAGCTGAACTGCTATTGCGAGGGGTGGGGGGAGGGGGTGTGGTGGTTCGGGGGCTGGGGTTGTGGGGGGTTGCTGGTGGTGTGGTTGGGGATGCAGGGGGAGGACTTGCAAAGTCTGTCAATGAAGCTGAAAGACACCATTACATATTATTCACTGAAAGTGAATATATTTCCAGACTGTAAAGTGAAAAATGTGTTCACCCATGCAACCAACCGTGATCAGAATTTCTTAACTTTTGAATGACTTAGACTTCTAGGTGCTGCCCTGACATCCGCCGCAGGGGTGGAGACAGCCTGTGCAATAGTTGGCCCTGTTGCCTCTGATAAGTTCGGTGTGTGGCCTCTGGAGAGCCAAGGCCTTAGGGGCCGTGGCTTGCTCTGGCAGTCTTCCTGTGGGCCAGCTTCTCCCTCTGAGGTGACAGAGGACTAGGTCGAGGGGTTTACAGGCAAAGGGGACTTGGAGGGAGAGGACAGCCTCTGAGATTCCTGAGCGGATGACCTAGGGGTGTCCAGCTGACCCAGGGGTGCCCAAGGGCCCCAGCCTGACTTGTTGAGGGGAAGGAGCACTTCGAGGGATGTTGAGGTGCCCCGTTTCCCTCTCGTGTTGCCACTGCAGGAACTCACCCATGGCTGCTGTGATGGAGTGGTTCTGCTGGACCAGAGTCTCCACGTTGTCTGCCACCCTCCTCATGGAGACCTCCATATGCGCATATGTGCTCACCACTTAATCATAGAGCAGGTGGATGCATTCCTTCGACTCACGTGCCACTCTGCTGAGGGCTTTCAACATCTACGTGACGTTCTGCCACCTTCAGCTAACTCTCCAGATTGAGTTGGAAGGCCAAATCCAGAGACTCATCTTCTGACTCGGAAGTCATAGAGGCTTCTCCCCCAGCAGTCCTCCAAGTATCGGGGAGCTTGGCCGAACCTGCCTCCTCCTGCTGTGGACATGTGTCGCTGTGGCGGCCGGCAGATTGTGAACCCAGGCCTGCTCTAGATCTAGGTCCCGCCGAGGTGTGTATCACTGCCTTGGTAGAGTGTGTGGGTAAGCGCTGTGATGGGTCTTCCAGGCTGCTTATTTCCAGATCTTCAACTGATTCCTCTTGGCTAGAGGTGAGGACCTGGATGGAGCTGAGGGCATGGCTGGCTGAGGGTGTCAGTCACTTAGCACAGCTCGCTGTGAACTGAAGCAGAGATAGTGCATGGCAGCAGAATCCAAAGCAGGAGAGAGAGCACTCACATTTGCGTTGAGAGAGGGATGATGTGGTGCAGGATCCTTATGAAGGTTTCACCACCGACCTAACCGTCACTGCAGGCATGATCCATGTCCTCACCAGTCAGCGCGATGGTACACTCCTCAAAGTGATGGAGGGTTCTAATGTGGACCATTCCATCCCTGGTCTGGGACCACTCTCTGCTGATGTGAGCAGGCTTGTCCTGCATGAAAACAGATGGAGAGAGTATGAGCAGGACACACAGCTCTGCTTGGAATGTTTATGTGGTGAGCGGAGACATGGACGGGATAAGGACCCGAGCTCCAGAGGATATGAGCCTGATGAAGATGTGAAGGTGTGTGTGAGAGTTAGTGGTGTTGTCCCTTGAGGTGTGGGATCCCTGTGGATGTGTGATGGGTTTGTGAGTGTGTGAGTTGAGAGTGATGAGAAGAGTGACTTAGCCTGGCAGAATGGAGGAGATCATTTATCCTCTTGAGGCACTGGGTGGCTGTCATCTTTTGTAGGGCATTGGCGCTGACCACTGCTGCCACCACTTCCCAAACTGGATTGGTGATATTGCTGCCCATCCTGCAGCCAGAGCTGGGACAGAGGACATCATGGTGGGCCTCCACTGCATCCAAAAGGTGCTCGAGGACTGTGTTAAACCAAGAGGCTGCAGTCTTTTTGCTTTTCGGGACCATGTCTTCCAAGCAGCAGTCGTGAGCTGGAAACAGAGAGCTGTTCGCGTGGTTGCACTTTAAATATGGTACCCGGTGTGATGAAGCAGCGAGGTGATGGTGTGGGGGGCGAATGAGACCTCGCCCACCATCGAAACAGTGTGTTTCCCAGGAATGCATAATTAATGCAGCGGGATTGGGACAATATGGCGTGAGAAACCACCATTGCAGCTGGTGGGTAAAACGCTGTTTTCCCTGCCTGTTACCGCACTTAGTTCAAACCTGGGACGAATCTGTCCCTTGTGTATGGACTGCATTACCACTGGAGAAGGATCAGAGAATTCATGCTCTTTTCACCATTCCTTCTGCAGTCTCAATCAATCTGAAAAGAAAAGCAAAAATCCCCAAGTCACATCTGTAAAAAGAAAATGAATCGGTCTCTAAAAATTGGCAGCAGTTTCAGTCAGTCTCTTGAAATTGTATTAAAAAAATTAAACAGACATTAAAAAAAAATGTGGCTAGACTCCAATTCCCTCATCTCACCTTGAGCTGAGGGTGTTTAGCAAAATTGTGCACACTCATTCACTACTCAGCCTTTCACAGAGGACCTTTTTCCCATACAGAAAGTGTACAGAGGAATAAAAGCACATTATAGTCAAACATACTTGCTCAGTGCGCACCAGTCCTTTGCAATCTGATTTCTTGTTCTCGAATAATGACCTCCAAACCCTTTTGACAATTTCTTTTTATGCTATTAACGAATACTGATGTTCACACAGAAAACTAAGGCATTCACCAGGAATCCTGAACTGGCCTGTTTTGCAGGAGGGCTAATAAAAGAAAAGGTCAAATTAAAATGGAAGTTAGGAGCTGACAGGAATATCGAGATAGCTCTCTTTAGACCGGAATTTGTAGCAGTGCTATAATATTTATAAACATTCAGTCTAGGGGGAATGCTTCTTCATGGAGTCTAAAGCTTGTGAATGTTGCAGAAATGTTAGTCTAACTGAGATAACCCAGAGACATTTCAAGGATGTATGTTTATATTTTTAGCTCTTGTGCTGAATCATATTGCTCAATGATACTTAGCATAATTGACCTTTATGGCTGTGATCTACAATTGTTTTTTTTAGATATTTTTGCAGTGGTGTATTTAGTGCCACTATAAAAAGGGGCAAGTTTTGTTAAATGATATGCTTCATTTTGGTAAGCATATTGATGCCGATATTTAACAAAAACCCACACTAAGCAAAGACAGCCTGAAGGGATACAGAAGGCTGCTTTTGGTAGCACAGCAAAAAAAAACATTTGAAGGAGAGAGCTCAAGCCAGCACTCAGATTACTCTGACGTCCTTCTCTCTTCAAGATACTGATTTTGCTGAGTTACAGCTTCATGAGCACAAGTAATCCTCCAGTATGTTCCTCACATAAACATTTGAAATGTGGAAGCTTCCATAATGAGGGCTAACAAACTTAATTGACCGTTTGGTGAGAGTGGGAACAGCTACGCACTATTGTAACCCATTCACACACGTAATAGTCCTGATTTAACTCGGAGCGTGAGTACAACAGGGGATGAGGAAAGTGACAATTTTATACAACCATGCTGGTGTGAGATTTGAGTCGTTTTAAACCTGAGCTTCATCTCTGTTCTGGAGCCTCGCCTCCTGCCTGAACCCAGCTGGTATTGCTACTTGTCCGGTGGGGAGGAAAGGGATTTCAGGCAGCTGGTAGCCACCACCAGGTACCTGAGAGAATGGTCCTTGACAGCCAGGGCAATGTTTTTATGAGATAGTCATGGCTGAGGTAAGGTGGGGAAAAAAGCTAAAGCAAGGAAGGCTCCTGGGAAACACTCCCTTTCTCCTGGCCCCACAAAGCAACCATTAAAAAAAAAACATAAAAGCTCTGGGTCCTATTCTATTTCTCAGAAGCTGCCCCCAAACATGGTCAGTGATATGATCGACTCAAGCAGCCTGGTGCTAAAATTGATTAAAGGTCTGAATAATGTTACCAGGCTGTGACATTTGAAAATTTATAAGGCCATTGCCAGACTGTGGAGTAGGCCATCCAGCATGTTAAGCCTGTTCCATTATTCAATAAGCTCATGACTGATCTGTACCTTAATGCCTCCACCTGCTTTGGCTCCTTTATATCCTTGTCCAGCCAAAATCTATTGATCTCAGATTCTGAATGTGGGGAGGTGGTGGTGTAGTGGTATTGTCATTAGATGGGTAACATGGAGACCCAGGCTAATGCTCTGGGGACCTGGGTTCAAACTCCACCACAGCAGATGGTGACATTTTAATTCAATAAACATTTAGAATTACAAAGTCTAATGATGACCATGAAGCCATTGCCAATTGTTGTAAAAACCCATCTGGTTCACTAGTGTCCTTTAGGGAAGGAAATCTGCCGTCCTTATCTGGTTTGTCCTACATGTGACCCCAGATCCACAGCAATGTTGTTGACTCTTAAATGCCATCTGGACAAGGGCAATAAATGCTGGCTGAGCCAGCGATGCCCACTTCCCATGAATGAAAAGAAAAATTACTGTTTTTTGTGGGAGGCTGTTCCACACTTCTACCACCTTTTGCACAAATAAATGTTTTTTTAAACTGGCTCTGATTTCAAGGTTATGCAAAGTTTACGAACGGGAGTGTTAGAAGTTTTCCAAGATTTTAACATGCTCTCCACCCTCCCCTCAAATTCACATGCCAGCTTAAAATCAGGATATTATACTTTCCAGTAGAGATCACTGGATGATGACTAAGAAAAGAAACTTTCCTGCTCCTTAATCTATAGTCACTGAGGTCAATGCAATAGTCATACTGTCACCTCCACTTATGTAGCACCTTTGACATAATAAAGCACCCTGAAATCTTATTTAAATCACTTAATTCAGCACAGATTTGGATTGAATGTGGCATTACCTTGAAGTACCACAAAGGGTAATGTATACATCTCATAAGTTGTGGGAGCCAGGAGCTATTCAAGGTGTGACAAGAAACGTCATGCATCATAAGTGTCAGTTCTTCTGGTTGAGTCATTTTAGAAAAAATTAGGTATTTCCCTCCTTGTATCAGAGGATAGATTGTTTCATTTAAAACAGAATGGTTAAATGAACAGATTTTGGCAGAGACCAAATTTTAAAGTATGGCACGCAGAATTGAAATGTGAAATTCAGATTTAAGGAGTGAAATTTTAACATAACCCACACAGCAGGAAACAGGCAGGCTTGATTTTATCTATCATCCTAGTCAATGGAGGGTAAAATCTGATGAGGTTTAACACAAGGGGCCTGACATGAACCCTCTGTTTCCTGCCCAATGGATTAGCTTCAAAATGTGATGTTCACATTTAAGTAAGGTTTGCGTGATGTAAGATTTTATGCTGAGATCTAGACTATAGATCCTGGATTTGCCTGCACTATCGACTGTCATTTCTCTAATAATGCTTTGGAATTGCAGGTTGAGAAAGTGTGCGACTATTGTATTTGTATATTTTGATGAAGCCATTAAGTGGCAGTAGTATTTATATAATAAGACATTAATCTGGGAGAACATTAGGGGCGTACTGGCGTCATATTGACCCTGATGTGACAATGGTAAATATAAAATCTATCACTTTTCTATGAGCCTAATTCAGACAAGAAGAATAGGTGAGACAAAATCCCTCCAGGTGACTAGCCAAATTCACATTTTATCCTTTTAATACCCAGCTAAAGAGGTCAACTTTCTCACAAATACATGAAAGACCACCAAGCTGAAGTTCATGTGTTTTAATGAAAATGATTGACAGTAAAGATCAAACGATAGGTTCAAAAAGGTTCAAAAGGAACTTTCTTCAGAGTAAAATGTTACAGGGCAGACCTGCAGAAATGGGATTACTATATTTCCACTTCCACTAGTCTCGTCTGTGTTAAATGTCACCCACCTGGGGACATTCTGTCCTTCCTGAATTCTGCTACTTTGAGCTCTGTGGAGCACTGCTTTCTTTTGGTTTAATTATTGACAAGTTTAAATGTAACACTGGGAAAGCCTCCAGTAATGGCATTTTACCAATGCAAAACCAAACTGGTCTTTCAATGCCGTTTCTTTGCTGAGGACTCTTGTGATATAAGAACAGAATTTAAACATAAAACAAATTCAAGATAATTTTAGAAAGTACCATGTTTCAATTATGTACAACACAACCATCTGATGTGTTCTGCACAGTGTGATATGCATGTTCCTCTGATGATTGCTAATGTGGGTCCGAGTATAAAACAGCTTTTGTGATGTTTATGATAGTCAGCCAGGACAGCCCACATCCTGTAAATGAATGAAAAAAATGTTGTATGTTGTTGTGGTTGTCTAAGAAAGAGGTTCAGAGGCATAGACCCTGAACAGCAACTATTCATTGTAAAGCATAACTATATACAAATATAAGGGACATTAACTTTTTCAGTCTAAGCCATTCAATTCAGAATTCAATTTCACTCCTTAATTCTGAATTTCACATTTCAATTCTGCATGCCATAATTTAAAACTTGGTCTCTACCAAAATCTGTTCATTTAACCATTCAATTCAGACTACCACCAGACTAGTACCAGTCAATATTTTATTCATTCATGGGATGTGGGCAACACTGGCTAGGCCAGCATTTATTGTCCATCCCTAGTTACCCTTGAGAAGGTGGTGGTGAGCTGCCTTCTTGAACCACTGCAGTCCATGTGGTGTAGGTACACCCACAGTGCTGTTAGGAAGGGAGTTCCAGGATTTTGACCCAGCAACAAGTGAAGGAACAGTGATATATTTCCAAGTCAGGATGATGAGTGGCTTGGAATGGAACTTTTGGGAGGGTGGTGTTCCCATGTGATGGCTGCCCTTGTCCTACATGGTAATGGTCGTGGGTTTGGAAGGTGCTGTCAAAGGAGGCTTGGTGAGTTCCTGCAGTGCACCTTGTAGATGGTACACACTGCTGCTACTGTGCGTTGGTAGTGGAGGGAGTGAATGTTTGTGGATGTGGTGCCAATCAAGCAGGCTGCTTTGTACTGGATGATGTCAAGCTTCTTGAGTGTTGTTGGAGCTGCACTCTTCCAGGCAAGTGGAGGTATTCCATTGCACTCCTGACCTGTGCCTTGGAGATGGTGGCCAGGCTTTGGTGGGTCAGGAGGTGAGTTATTCACTGCAGGATTTCTAGCCTCTGACCCGCTCTTGTAGCCACAATATTTATATGGCTAGCCCAGTTCAGTTTCTGGTCAATGGAAACCCCTCCAGGGTGTTGATAGTGGGGTTTCAGTGATGGTAATGGCATTGATTGTCAAGAGGTGATGGTTAGATTCTCTTTTGTTGGAGATGGTCATTGCCTGGCACTTGTGTGATGCGAATGTTACTTGTCACTTGTCAGCCCGAGCCTGGATATTGTCCAGGTCTTGCTGCATTTGGACATGGACTGCTTCAGTATCCGAGGAGTATCGAATGGTGCTGAACATTGTGCAATCATCAGGGAACATTCCCACTTCTGACCTTATGATGGAAGGAAGGTCATTGATGAAGCAGCTGAAGATGGTTGGGCTGAGGACACTACCCTGAGGAACTCCTGCAGTGATGTCCTGGAACTGAAATGACTGACTTCCAACAACCACAACAATCTTCCTTTGTACTATGTATGACACCAGCCAGTGAAGAGCTTTCCCCCGATTCCCAATGACTCCAGTTTTCATTGTGCTCCTTCATGCCACACTCAGTTAAATGCTGCCTTGATGTTACGGGCAGTCACTCATCTCACCTCTGGAGTTCAGCTTTTTTGTCCATGTTTGGACAAAGGCTGTAATGGGGTCAGGAGCTGAGTGGCCCTAGCGGAACTCAATCTGGACATCAGTGAGTGGGTTGTAGTTAATGTGACTACCGTTGCACCATCATGTGGGTGGTACTGTTTCCCCAGTCCCCCATTATCCCTTTCAGTCCTGAATATACTAATACTACACCTCCCCCCAATCTTTATCCAAATATATTTACATTTATATTTACCTGCTGCATCTTTTCCCCCCAAGTCTCTGACTTCACAGGTTTAAACGGTCTGGAGGTTTCAGGTCTCTCCCTGATTGTGTTCTTTTGAAGCTTGGAGGATTGGTAGTCTCGACTCGGACTTCTTTGCTCTGACTCGGTTGTTCTTCAGTCGAAACTGCAGTATTTGGTGTTCTGTTTGTTTGAGATTCAATGCTAGATCCTTTTCTTCCTCTCCTTACTGTTGTACTTTTCTCTATCAATAGTTCCCCTTTCATGGTCAATCATTATGGGTTTATCCTTTTCTTTACATTGACTATGTTCCGTAAACTTGTTCATTGATTCCATACTGGTTCTTTTTAATGATTTTGACTGCCTTTAGAGAGATGACTCCGTGTAGCCCAGGGTTCCTGAAGTTTTAGGCAATCCTGGGTTGTGGTCTCCTGAGCTGAGGATGGCATTTGATTAAGGTCTTGCTGTCTCTCCAATTGCAGTAACCGCAATGTGGTAGGACGGTCTAATGTAGAAGATCTGGACTTTGTCTGATCTGGTTTTTTCTAGTTCTGAAACCATTTGGTTATTTACACCTCGGGCCACCGGTTCTGGGGTATGGATCCGGGTGGATGAATTTTCCAAGGGGTCAATATTGACAGATGAATGCGAGATTGTACCAGCATTTCCTATAACCTGGGTTTCGCCTTCAATCCTCTCTGATGATTCACCGAGTGATGAAGTGTCATGGTTGCACTCAGGTACTCGTTAATCCAGCTGGTCTGTTTCCTCTTCAGGCTGAAGAAGGTTACCTTCATCTGCTTGGAAAGGAGCTGGATTATCAGCCTCAGCAATGAGTGTCGAAAATTCTGCACGGAAGTCCCAGTTGACATCATCAGTGCTTTTGGACAGTTTGAGGGTCTCCAACTTGGTATAGTCAATGGCTGTCTTCCACTGTTTTGATGAGGTTGAGGGCAACACAGGTGCCTCGGTTTAGTGGAGAAAATTCCTGATTTCAAATCACATATACCATCGCCAGTATCTGCTTGTTCCTGTGTAAAAGTATGCCTATAACTGATAGTCAGATCCTTCCTGGGCCATATAATGGTATTTCTGTTGTCTGCAGCTAGAGGTTGGCTAGCCACGGTTTCTATCAGACAGGACTGTCGCACTTGCTCCTGTGTCTAATTTAAAATTAGTTATGTGCCCAGTGATGCATATGTCAGCATTCCAGAAGGTATACCTGGGATCTTTAATCTCTCCCAGGAAGCATTGTTGTTCTTCATCTTGGTGTGACTCTTCCATTTCATTGATGTCTTTTTGTGTGAAGATTCGCTGGTAACCTTCTGTATGTTTAGAGGTTTTTGATCTGCACATTTTCCCAAAGTGTCCCAGCCTTTTACAGTGGAAGCATTCTGTGGTGCAGGACATTGTTTGCACATGTGAAGCTTTTTGGCGTCACAGCGTGGCATGGTTTACTGCAATCTTGAATTTTAATTACATACGATCTTCTTTGCCCTGGAGTGTCTTCAGTATTTCATTGTTTAATAAGCTGTACCATCATTGGGGGTGTTCTTTACCATGGTTTATCTTCTCCCCTTATTATGGATCTATTTTGCTGATGGACCTTAGATTGTCTGACAACCTGTATCGTCTTCTCCAAAGTTAAATCCTCTTTGGATTGAAGCAGGTCAGAAAGGGTATCATCAGTTACCCCAACTACTATGTGGTCTCTTATCAGATCAAACTTCAGATCACCATATTCCCAGCCTTCAGCCAACCAATACAAGTTGTTGATGAAGGCGTTCACAGGTTTTCCAGGCTTTAGGGCTCTTCTGTTAAACTTTGCTCTTTCCAAAATGTTATTACTCCTTAGGTTAAAGTAACTATCAAAAGATTTTATAACCTCATGGAATTTGTTGGATGATTCATTTAATGCCTTGTCTGGCTGTCACATCATCAGCAATTGTACAAATTAAAGACAATAATGTATTAACTTGCTCAGCCTCTGATTTATTATTGAATCCTGATGTAATTATGTACCTTAAAAACCTCGTCCTCCTTAGTGCCCAATTCTGTGTTTGGTCTGGCTGTTCCATCCGCCCAAATCATTCTGGCAGAGTCAATTTTGAATTCATTGCCATTTACAGCTCAGGAGAGGCCTGCTTTAAATTTTTTAAATGGTGCTGCAATAATTTAGTTTTCCTGCGCTGATCAGGGTTTCTCAGATGCCCGCCATGGTTACAAGGCCATGTCAAACCTTCTCCGGACCTCAGGAGAAATTGGTAAAATGATTGCCAGTTAGCTACTTTTGTGTTGCTGGAAGATCGAATTTAGTAGCTGATTTTTTCTTCTCCCTTTTTCCTTCACTACCCACTTGCCACGTGTTATGGCACCGACTCTAAGCCTGAGCTGTGGCATGTTTCAAATTGTGCATTTAAGAATGAGCTGTCTCCCAGTGCTGCCGAGTTATTGCGCCTTGTTTAAAGTTTTAAAGTTTGCTCACCGTTCCTCGATTGTCACTAGATTCTTTTGATGCTGTTTTTCAATTGGGATTTCCCATGGACCTCCAGGTGCTTGAGCTGCACAGTTGATTTCTTCTCCACCTCTCAGCCTAAACATCTGCTATAGCAATTTCCAACTGTTTCATCGAAGTCTTCCATTTTGGTGAATTTTGTTCAGGTCAGACTGCAGATTTTTAAATTTTTATTTTCGGAGATTTCGAGATCCTTCACCTGCTGCCACCATGTTGTATGTTGTTGTGGTTGTCCAAGGAAGAGGTTCAGAGGAATAGAGTCTGAATAGTAGCTACGTATTGTGGAATATAACTATGGGGAGAACTTTCTCCCTGTCGGGGGGTTGTGCGGGGGTGGAAGTGCAGCTGATTGACACCCCCAATCGGCTGGGCGCTGCCATTTTATGTGGGCGGGCCAATGTGCTGAGTGCACCATGTGCAGGCAGGAGGGTGTTGCCTGAGTCGGGGAGTGTGCTCTTTCGTGCATGCGCGCAAGAGAGCGCAGAAATCTCCCTGAGGCACAGAGGTGCCTCGGAGATTAGCTTCATGTATGAAACATTGATTAAAGGTAAAAAAAAAAATTTAAGGGCATGTCCCCTCATGTGAAACTGTCACATGAGCTGGGATGTGTCCATTAATTTTATTAAAAACTTTTAAAACACTTTAAAAACATTCATGAAACCTCATCCCGCCCGTAGATGCGGTTCCATTAAAAAATGCGAAGGCCGCCTGGACTCTTTGTCTGCCCGCCGACCGTAAGGCTGGACAGGCAGCATTGCTAACAAGTTTAATTGTTTTTTTAATGGCCTTAATAGGTCTTTGATAGCCACCTCCGGCACACGCCCGCTGAACGCAATATCTAAATGATGCACTGTGACATCGGGTCACATGTCCAACGTCACCGTGCTTCATTTTACGCCTCGGTGAGCGGGACCCGCCCCTGCACACCAAGTCGAAGATTCTGCCCTGTGTACAGGTATACAAGACAGGCAGGTCCTTTAGTCCAAGCGATGACTTATCTCCATCCAGACTACTAGTAGTCATGTGACTCATTTTACATCATCTTGTGCGTGATACTGTTCCACCAGTCCCACATTAACCCTTTCAGTCCTGAACACCCTAATACTACATGACCCTGATGTGGGAATTTTGATTCTTGGATGGTTAGCTAGCAGGAGTTGCTGCGAGCGGCCTGCTTTGATTTAATAGCCAGGTTAATTATGTAAATGCTGTTTGCTTAAATCGGCGACCTAGACGCAGCTCTCCGAGTTCTGGGTTGGGGGGTGTAATGTTAGTAGCATGGAGGCCACATGGCTGTCAGTAAAAATTTGTTTTGTTCGGGGAGCAAGGCTCCCAACAAGGAACCAAGTAGGTTCCCAGGTGCCAGTGACACAAATGGGGCCAAGAGCACTTCAGTTTCTTTTTTGTCCACTCGTTATTAGGTGCCTCAGCTTCTAATGAGCATGCGCATCCGTTGAAGACAATACCCTCAGTAAATCATTAAAATAGCTTTGGGGCACTACCTATGTGTAAGAATCTCAATAAGCTTCCTTTCAGACAGACACCTCAGCTGCCAACTTCAATATAGCTACAGGGTAAAGACAGAAACGTATCTCCTGAATGTTACCTCCCATTGTACCCCATTTCCACTAAAATCCCTACTTGAGTTTTTCACTCGTGTTATTAATGTTTTGCTGTGCATATGCTCAACTAAGTACAAAATGTTTCTTTTGATGTGTGGGGAGGATGGGAGAAGGGGTTGCACACTTCCTCAACTTCCATCCATTGAATTATGAGCACAATGTATCTACTGTGAAGTAATTAATTGTCTTGCTTAAAGCTATAGTCGAACTGTCCACTATAACTTTGTTGTTGGAATTGAAGCAAACTACAATAAACATGTTGAGTCATGCAGACTCGAAACGTTAACTGTGCTCCTCTCCACAGATGCTGCCAGACCTGCTGAGTTTTCCCAGGTATTTTTGTTTTTGTTTTGGATTTCCAGCATACCAGTTTTTTACTTTTACAATAAACATGTGTTTGTGTCAGATTGTGGAAAGCTGTTGATGCAAGAAATTGCATGAAAAAAGCTTCCTGATTTTAAAAGCTGTGGTACAATCATATTGGCTAATTATAGAGATAAGAGGATGTAGTTGGGGGCCATAGTTTCCTATTCCAAGTTTTGATTGAATAATCATTGACAAATGTGGAGGAAGAGCTACAGCAATAACTTTTTTATACACAGAAAATACTTGCAGTAAAAATTGTCATCTGTATTCTTGCAATGGTATGTACTTGAATGATACTCTTGCAGACATACAGAGTGCACAATTTTACTTGGAAATATCCCAGGTGCTGCTGGCAAGGGAGCAGTTGAGGTGAATAGTATAAATGAATTTAAAGGGAAGCTAGATAAGTTTACAAAAAAGAAGGGAATAGAGGATTATGTCTATGAAGGTAGATGAAGAAGGATGGGGGGGAGACTTGATGGAGTGCAAAAGCAGGCATGGATTGGTTGACTGAATAGCCTGCTTCTGTGACATATATCCTATGTAATGCTATATAAAGTTCAGCAACCAATTTCTTTTCTGCACAGGCTGCTGTTTTCATTACCATCAAACACACACTTAAATACTTCTTTGACTTGACGACCAAGGTAACAAAAAAATCTTGCTTGATTTGCTGTTACTGTGGCTGGTTGCTCTCCTAATCAGCTCAGTAACTACTGAACTGACATGTTTAAAAAGGAGACTGGCATGTGCCAAATTAACCACCTGCTGATATTTGTAATTCTTTCAAGTACAAACCCATTTCCATCTGTTTCAGATGAAGTTACATTGTTTTATGGTTTGCCATTGTGAGATTTGAACTCTTAATCTTAGGGCTACAAACCCAGTACTATAACCACTTGGCTATTTAGGCCAAGCTCTGATATTTGTAAGGTGTAGCTGTTTTAGAAGGTGAAGGCAATTGCTTGTTTGAGTGCCATTTACTTCTGGCCGTTGAATGCTCTGAATTCCTCACATGGAACGCCCACTTTCTCCTCACCTAAACAATATCCACTTAAGGCCTGTGCCATTTTCTCAGTGTGATGACTCAATGGGGCAGACAGGTTTCGTAAAGGAACAGTAAAACTTTATTACGGAGACACCTAGGAGTGCCCAATTCCCCGTTCAAAAGACTCCGCCCCCCCCCACCCCCCCCCCACCCCCAGATTGCCCCCGCCAAGAACTCACTGCGTGAGGCCCCCGCAGTACATCACATGACCTGCGATTGAAAGGAGGGAAGGACAGTACATGCAATTACCACATTTCCTCCCCCTTTAGTTTTTTTGCAGTTATTTTTTATAAAACACGTTTAGACAAGCCAACAAACATATATACAATTTCAAGTGATTATAAATCAAGTCTTTGAGGTGCTCTTCTTATACGGCTAAAGCAGCGTAGCTCCATCACTGGAGATTACTGAACAGGATCGACACAATGAGACACATCATTGGAACTGGGCAGTTCAAGATTTGGCAACTCTTCTGAAACAACTGGAATGTCTTTTATTTTTATTCATTCACGGGATGTGGGCTTCGCTGGCTGGGCCAGCATTTATTACCCACCCCTAATTGACCTTGAGAAGGTTGTAGTGAGCTGCCTTCTTGAAGCGCTGCAGTCCATGTGATGTAGGTATACCCACAGTGCTGTTAGGGATGGAGTTCCAGGATTTTGACCTGGCGACAATGAAGGAACGGCGATATATTTCCAAGTCAGGGTGGTGAGTGACTTGGAGGGGAACTTCTAGGTGATGGTTTTCCTATCTATCTGCTGCCCTTGTCCCTCTAGATGATAATGTTCATAGATTTGGAAGTGTTGTCGAAGGAGCCTTCATGAATTCCTGCAGTGCTGGTATACACTGCTGCTACTGTGCGTCAGTGGTGGAGGGAGTGAATGTTTGTGGATGTGGTGTCAATCAAGCAGGCTGCTTTGTCCTGAACGGTGTCAAGCGCCTTGAGTGTTGTCGGAGCTGCACTCATCCAGGCAAGTGGGGAGTATTCCCTCACACTCCTGACTTGTGCCTTGTAGATGGTGGATAGGCTTTGGGGACTCAGGAGGTGGATTACTCGTCACACTATTCCTAGCCTTTGGCCTGCTCTTGTAGCCACAGTATTTATATGGCTAGTCCAGTTCAGCTTCTGATCAATGGTAACCCCCAGGATGTTGAATGTGGGGCGTTCAGTGAAGGTAATGCCATTGGACATTAAGGGGCAATGGTTGGATTCTCTCTTGTTAAAGATGGTCATTGCCTGACACTTGTGTGGTGTGAATGTTACTTACCACTTGTCAGCCCAAGCCTGGATATTGTCCAGGTCTTGCTGTATTTGGACATGGACTACTTCAGTGTCTGAGGGGTCGCGAATGGTGCTGAACATTGTGCAATCATCAGCAAACATCCCCACTCCTGGCCTTATGATGGGAGGAAGGTCATTGATGAAGCAGCTGAAAATGGTTGGGCCGAGGACACTACCCTGAGAAACTCCTGCAGTGATGCCCTGGAACTGAGATGATTAACCTCCCACAACCACAACCATCTTCCTTTGTGCTAAGTATGACTCCAACCAGCAGAGAGTTTTCCCCTTGATTCCCATTGACTCCAATTTTGCTAGGACTCCTTAATGCCACACTCTGTTAAATGTTGCCTTGATGTTAAGGGCAGTCAATCTCACCTCACCTCAGGAGTTAAGCTCTCTTGTCCATATTTGAAGCAAGGCTGTAATGAGGTCAGGAGCTGAGTGGCCCTGGGTGGAACACAAACTGAGCATCAGTGAGCAGGTTATTGCTAAGCAAGTGCCGCTTGATAGCACTGTTGATGACCCTTCCATTACTGTACTGATGATCAAGAGTAGACTGATGGGATGGTAATTGGCCGGGTTGGATTTGTCCTGCTTTTTGTGTATAGGACATATCTGGGCAATTTTCCACATAGCTAGGTAGATGCCAGTGTTGTAGCTGTACTGGAACAGCTTGGCTAGGGGCACGGCAAGTTCTGGAGCACAAGTCTTCAGTACTATTGCCAGGATATTGTCAGGGCTCATAGCCTTTGCAGTACCCAGTGCCTTCAGCTGTTTCTTGATGTCACATGGATTCGAATTGCTTGAAGACTGGCATCTGTGATGCTGGGGACCTCCGGAGGAGGTCGAGATGGATCATCCACTTGGCATTTGTGGCTGAAGATTGTAGCAAATGCTTCAGCCTTATCTTTTGCACTGATGTTCTGGGCTCCTCCATCATTGAGGATGGGGATATTTGCAGAGCCTTCTCCTCCAGTGAGATGTTTAATTGTCACGAATGGGTATGACAGGACTGTAGAGCTTAGATCTGATCCGTTGGTTGTGGGATCGCTTAGCTCTGTCTATAATTTACTGCTCATGTTGTTAGTTTTATGTTATAGTTTCACCAGGTTGACATCTCATTTTTAGGTATGCCTGGTGCTGCTCCTGGCATGCCCTCCTACCCTCTTCATTGAACCAGGGTTGATCCCCTAGCTTGTTGTTAGTGGTAGAGTGGGGGATATACCGGGCCATGAGGTTACAGATTGTGTTTGAGTACAATTCTGCTGCTGCAAATGGCCCATAGCACCTCATGGATGCCCAGTCTTGAGTTGCTAGATCTGCTCAAAATTTATCCCATTTAGCACAGTGGTGGTGCCACACAACACGATGGAGGGTATATTCAATGTGAAGCCTGGACTTCGTCTCAACAAGGACTGCGTGGTGGTCACTCCTATTGATACTTTCATGGACAGATGCATCTGTGGCAGGTAGATTGGTGAAGATGAGGTCAAGTATATTTTTCCCTCTTGTTCGTTCCCTCACCACCTGCTGCAGACCCAGTCTAGCAGCTATTTCCTTTAGGACATAGAAGTGCTGCCACCTCTGCTGGGTATGCCCTGTCCCACCGGCAGGACAGACCCAGGGATGGTGATGATGGTGTCTGGAACATTATCTGTTAGGTATGATTCTGTGAAGGTGACTATGTCAGTCTATTGCTTGACTAATCTGTGAGACAGCTGTCCAATTTTGGCACTACCCCCCAGATGTTAGTAAGGAGAGCTTTGCAGTGTTGACAGGGCTGAGATTGCCATTGTAATTTCCGGTGCCTAGGTCGATGCCGGGTGGTCCATCTGGTTTCATTCCTTTATTGTGACTTTGTTACAACTGAATGCCTTGCTTGGCCATTTCAGTGGGCAGTTAAGAGTCAACTACATTGCTATGGGTGTGGAGTCACATGTGGCCAAACCAGGTAAGGACAATAGATTTCCTTCCATAATGGACATTAGTGAACCAGATGGGTTTGTACAACAATCAACAATGGTTTCATGGTCACCATTAGACTTTTAATTCCAGATTTTTATTGAATTCAAAACCCAGGTCCCCAGACCATTACCCTGGGTCTCTGGATCACTAGTCCAACAACAATACCACTACGCCATTGCCTCCCCCCATCGATTTGGTTGGGTTTGACCACTGAGACTATGGCTGTGGCCCATTCAGAGAACTGGACGGGCTGGATGACTCCCAGGCTTTCTAACCTGCACAGTTCTGCATCCACATTTACTTTAAGCGTATAAGGCACAGGTCTGGCCTCAGAGAAACATTGTGTTGTCTGGGGATTGACATATATCTTGGCATGCATACCTTTCAACTTCCCTATTCATCCCGAAAAACCATGATTGCATTTCTTCAGAAGTTCTGGAATTCCATCTGATTTTGGGTGAAATATCTTGGATCAGGCAAGTTTTGTCTTCTGTTGCTAATCTCAAACCAGAAGACTGGGTCCCTCCCCTTTTACAATTATCACAGGCAGTTGGGATGTCTATTGCTTCTGACAGTGAGTGCCCTTAACTTGAATAGATTCTCCTGTAAGTTCTGAACTTAGCGGTTGTCCATTCCAAGTTTATTGGCTGCCTTCCTACATTAAGGTATCTGAAGATGTGCTCTCCAACCACAGTGGCTGAGGCACCAATTTCCATTTCCATAGGCAGTGGTTTCTCAGTCACTTGTACTGCCTTCGTAATAGGCTCAGTTTTCACAGCAGTTATATTATCCAGGGGTACACATCAGTGTCAGCAGCTTTGGCCTTTGCTGTACCTTTTAACTTGATCATATTTGTTTGCTGTCTTGCAGGCTGCCTCATCTTTGTTTTGGCATTGCTTAACCATGTGTCCCTTCTTATGACAATAATGACGTCCTGCCTCTCTGAATTTATATACATGGATACTTCTGCTCTGTGGTCACTGCCACATCTATAGCAATTTTTTCTTGAAGTCATTGATGAAGCATTTCTGTTTAGCTTCTTAATGTTTCTTACAGTGGACATTGAATCGTGCTTCAGCTCAGCAGGTCTGGTCTTCGCGCCGTGCTCGATGACAGATTCCTGCCCCACATGAAGTACAGCGCCATTATCCATGTGTTGCAAAGTCTGCGAGTCTTTCACAGTGCTCTCCCTCCATGTTGAGGGAGATTTCTAGGGCACACTTAAAGTTGATATCGATTTCGGCAAGCAAGCGACACTTTATGGCATCGTCCTTGACTCCACATAGCAGCATATCGTTTAATGATTCCCCAAAGTTACAGTATTCCGTTACCTGCTTGAGGTTCACCACATAGGTTGATACGGACTCTCCCAGTGTACAAGCTCTTAAATTATATTTAAAGTGTTGCATTATCACAGACGGCTTTGGCTGGAAGTGTGTTTTCACCAAAGTCCACTAACTCACTATATGACATGGAATCGAGCGCGCTTGGGGCAGCCAGGTTGCGAATCAAGTTATATGTTTTACTGCCTCATGCACTTAAGAAGATCACTTTCCACTTCTCTTCGGTGGTAAAATCCGAGACGCTCAACACACTGGCTCCAATCTTCAAAATTAACATCATATCGGCCGATTCTTCCAAACAGCAGCACGACTGGTCAGTAGTTTTTAAAATTTGATTCACTCACTGTAACAGGGTGATGTGCACTGTCGAAGTTGATTTTACCCTTGTCGCCAAATGTGACGGCTGAATGGGGCAGACTGGTTTCATAAAGAAACAGTAAAACTTTATTATGGAGACACCTAGGAGTGTTGCACCTATACCTGAGCCCCTGTCTGAAAGACTCCACCACCTTACTCCTCCCCCGGATTGCCCGTGCTAAGAGCTCACTGGTCCATGCCCCTGCAGTACATCACATGACCCACGATTGACAGGAGGGAGTGATTATACATGCAGTTACCACACTCAGCATAGATAATCAAACATACAGCTGTGCTGGCTTCTGTAACTCTCCATTTTTCAACATATAGAACTTATGGAAGGGCTCGATAATAGGCACACTGGACCCTATTTGTTACTGTAGGAAAATGGAGGTATGTGAATAAGCTCTCAGTAAAGGCAAACATAAAGCTATTTTTGACATTTTTCCAAAGGATAGTAAAATTAGCAGAGCTGGCTGCATGGACTCTGTGTATTCTGGGATGAGTACTGAATCTGTCCCTTAATAGAACTCAGTGACTACAATCCTGTAAATAAACAAATAAAAAACTTGCATTTATTTGGTGCCTTTCACTACTTCAGGACAACACAAAGTGCTTTACAGTTAAGAAGTATTTCTGAAGTGCAGTCATTGATGTTTGTAGTAACTTATACAAATCAATATTTACTGCTATCATTAACATATGTTAAGCCCTTACTTGAAAGCTTGTTTGGAATAAAATGCACCTTTCTTTTCAAGTTTGCTGTCCAGAAATCTCCACAAGGTAGAAGGCAGAAGGTCAGTTTGGCATAATGCTTGTTCTGTGTTAATTGCTGATCGTAGGAAACAAGGCAAACTTCAGCTGGTTCAGATTTCACATTGAAAGCTGGGTGAGGGTGGCTTTGTGATGGAAGGTGTGGTCACCCCCACAATTGTGATGCCGAGCAGTCTGATACTCCACAGCTCTTTCCCAATCCTGGTCCTGTCATTGCCACTGAATAGAAAGAAGATACCACTTTTTCAGGCAAAATAGGAAGTTAAGCCACCCTGATTCATCTCGTACTGGACACTTATTAAGCAATAGCCAGTTGAAGCCTCGGAGAAGGCACAGAACTCAATCTCACCAATCCAGGATGCTGTTGGTGCAATATCAACAGGGAGAAGGGGGGGAAAATGTAAATCAAACTTACGAGAAGAAGAAATGATTCCCAAAGTAATCGTTGGTAGTAATGGGAATGAGTATTGATATGTTGACAGTGAAGATAGGCGGGATTCTTATTGGGTAGCAGGAGATTATAAAATTTACCCGAGGTACCAATCAGGTTCAGACTCACTGATCTGAAGGGCAGCCTTGTAACGTCGAATGACATTTCTCCTTTTCTGGTGGTCAGCTAGAAGCCCCTGAAATATGACAATGGGAGATGTGATAACATCACAGTAAATTTTCAAGCTTGCTAAGGATGGCAACTTCCGACAGATGCCAGTGATGTCACTGGAAATACACATTCTGGGCCCAAAAATCAACAATGAGACAGATCTCAATGCAAGTGCCAAGAAATGCTTACCTGCAAACTCTTCTGCTGATTTTTGCAGACTGCAAGGGGTCAGTGGGACTTTTCTGATTCCTCTGCTAATGGCGGGAATGCATTTAAAACCCCTTGATAGGAAATATTTAAAGGTGGCTCCGTTCAGGTGTAGCTCGGGGTGGGAGGAGCTGTTGGGCTCCCCTTTAAATTCAGTGACACTTTGGCTTTGCGCTGTCCAACGCTTGTGCGCCCCCAGGTAACCTTCATTTCCAGACCTGGTATGACCAGATCATTGATTTGATCATTCATTCAGTTCCATCGGGAACTGAGGAAATGGGAATTCCCATATTAATTGTCGACTTGATCTGAAACCACTGCCTGGTTATTATGTTGGAAATGGTGATGGGATTTGGCTTAGTTATTAATGTGGCTCCCTGATGCATTCCCATGTCCGTGGGAATTTCCCTGAAGTGGGCTGGGAACTGGGTCGGCTGCCCACTACAGAGAGGCAGATGGCCAATTAGTGTAATTAAGGACCCAAATAGAGGCCATTTTGTATGGTGTTGGTATTTTACCAGTGTCGAAGCAATTCTCCATCTTGTATGGAGGCCTCCAGCTCAGTCGTGGTGATCTCCCAACAGGCCAGGGGCCCATTTGAGCCAGAGGCCCTGATTATGAGGCTGCGAGGATGAAAGGCCACAACCTCATCCATTAATCGTTCTGTGGAAGGGTTTGTCCTCCATCCTAATGGCCCTATCAGCTTTGCACTCACCTGGCTGCCATGGCAGTGCCCACCCCTCCCTGTGGGGCTGCTGGCCTGATATCACCTTACGCCCTCTTATTGAGTCTGCAGCTTCGGGAGCCCCACCATCTTTAATAGGACAGTGAGCATGGATACCGCCAGTTAGGAGGCTGCCTCCCGGAAAGTTGCTCCAGCAGCACACTGATGACAGAGGCAGGTTCGGGTCTCCCAAATGGGCCCAACGTCAGGGTCCTGACACCTGCTGGAAAGCCCAGCCAAATGTCTGCCAATGATGTTCCATACTAATATATTACTACATTACTACACATGGCTCAAGCTATGAGAACCCAGACTTCCCTTTCTTTTCAATAGTCCATTGATATGCAGTTTTGTTCATAATCATGGAATTTTAGTCATTCCTTTGTGTTTGAACATGCAGTTTAACCTTCTACTGGATTGCAATCTTAACCTTGTCTCCGTATGACAGCCCCTTCCTTTGGCACACATGGTATAAAATATCATAATTGCAAAGAGGTCTATTTTGCCATAAAGTATGATCCATTACTTCACATTCCTTTCATGTACAGTTACATATTGCTGTAAGTCGCAGGATATTAAACTGCAGGTAGTGAAATTACTGCCTGCTGTTAATTTAACATGGAATGTGATATAACCACGTGCTATTTATATATATTATTATAAGAAGTTTAGGATCATAGTCAACTCGTTAGTCACACATTAATTTCCATTTTTTCAGGCCTAAAGCCCAAACCATGCAACTCATAAATAAGAGAGCTTGCAGGAGACCACTTCCTTCAACAACTGAAGAAGAAGAAAATGAAACGTAATGATAGTTTTATCATTGTGATATATCTCCCAAAATATTCTGAGTGATGAAAGAAAGCTCATCACCTGAGCCCAGTCCACTAATTAAACTTTGCCATAGAGACTTTTTTATTCCTTCATGGGTTGTGGGTGTTACTGGCAATGTCCATCCCTAATTACCCTTGAGAAAATAGTGGTGAGCCACTTTCTTGAATCGCTGGAGACCATGTGGTGTAGGTACACCCACAGTGCTGTTAGAGGGGGAGTTCCTGGATTTTGATCCAGTGACAGTGAAGGAACGGCGATATAGTTCCAAGCGTCTTGGTGTGTGTCTTGGAGGGGAAATTGCAAGTGGTGGTGTTCCCATGCATCCACTGCCCATGTTCTTCTAGGTGGTAGAAGTTGTGGGTTTGGAAGGTGCTGTAGAAGGAGCTTGGTGAATTGCTGCAATGTATCTTGTGTATGGTACACACTGCTGTCACCTTGTGATGGTGGTAAAGGGACTGAATGTTTAATGTGGTAAATGGAGATCTGGCTGATGGACAGGCTTTGGGAGTCAGGAGGAGTGTTACTCACTGCAGAATTCCCAGCCTGTGACTTGCTCTTGCAACCACATTATTTATATAGTTGTTCTGTTCAGCTTTTGGCCTGAAAGGTGTCCAGGACGTGGGGTGATTCAGTATCTGAGGAATTGCAAATGATACTGAACATCAGCAAACATCCACACTTCTGACCTGATGAGAGGGAGAAGGTCGTTGATGAAGTTGCTGAAGATGTTTGGGCCTAGGGCACTACCTTGAGGAATTCCTGCAGTGATGTCCTGGGGCTGAGAAGATTGGCCTCCACAACCATCTTCCTGTGTGCCAGGTTTGACTCCAACTAATGGAAAGCTTTATCCATTGATTTCCATTGACTCCAGTTTTGCTAGGATTCCTTGATGCCACACAATCAAATGCTGCTTTGATGTCAAGGACAGTCATGATCTCCTCACCTCTTGATTTCAGTCTCAGTTATTCTAATGATTTGCCTTCCCTCTGTTACCTTTCCAAAAGTCTTTCAAGATATCCAACCATGATAAGTACAACCATTTCCAAGAACATTGAACAAACTTGGACTTGAGACAGACTGGCCTGATTCATCCCAGCCCTGCATCTGCTTACATTTAATCTTTAATGACATATACTCATGCTGATGCAGGGACGAGTCGATTGTTATAGAGGAAAGAACTGCTGGCCAGAAATTCTGCTCTCACTTGGGGTAGAGACACTGAAATTCGGGAATGAAACCCCTTTGAGGGAAAGCAGGCCAAACTCCACCTGAGCAGAGACTGGTGCTCTTCCTGCACAACATCCCAGCAGCAGTCGGAGGGCATGTCTGGAATTTTGTTATCCTACCCTCGAAACCACGCCGGTTTTGCCTCTAATAAGCCTAACGGCAACTACATCTGTTGGGAGGCGAATTTGGGCTCCATGCTGCTGGGAAACTGGTACTTCATTTTTACAAACACAATTGCTTGTGTTCTGACTGTTTTTCCTACATTTCAACAGCCATTACACCTCACAAGCGCTTCATGGGGTATAAAGTGCCTTGGGACACCCTGATATCAGGAAAGGAGTCGTATAAATGCAAATTCTTTATTTTTGTTTTTGTTAAATGCTGCCTGATTCTCTTTTATCCCATTCTGTGCTCCTCCATGATTACGGTCAACAAGGATAAGCCCACAGCCATGTTTTCCTGCCTCACGGAGGCTGGGGTGGATGGGTGTGAAAATCTGCCAGTGGTCCAACCCTGACGAAAGCAAGGAGAATCATATTCAGGCCTGTGTAGGCCGAACGACAAAATAAATTGGTGGAAAAAGTGTTACTCAGCTGCAGAAATTGCTGGGCAAGAAATGGGCTGCCTCGCTTCCTACATGGCAACAATGAGCACACTTCAAAATGTACTTTGTTGGCTGTGAGATGCTTTGAGGTGCCCTGAAATTGTGAAAGGCACTTCAGATATGCAAAGCATTTCTTCCTTTCTAATGAATCTCTCTAGACTTTACAGGCTCAGAAATCCTCACTTTTGATAGTAGGAACCCAGGCCTGCACGGTGGCTCTCACGAGACAGTGTTAAATGTAAATGAGATTATTGGATACAGGGAGTGGATCCATAACATCCAAGCGAACTTGAGGGGCGCGATTTTATAATCAAAAGCTACCCAATTGTTGCCTAATTTTCTGACCACAAAAATTATTTACCCCGATCATGCATCAAAAATTGATTGAAAACTACGGCCCAGATTTTCACTCCCAGATCAAGTGCGCGAAGATATGGGCCTGAATTTTCAGCTCGGTGGGCGGGCACCATCAGCGGGCCTGGGAGCGCTAAGGAAATGGACCGTCAACCGCCATCGGCCCCCCCGCCATGATTTCACACTGGCTGGCCAAATTGCACACTGAAAAGCTCAGTACTGCCAGGTTGAGGGAGGGAGGATGGCAGCTGATGACATTTCCTTGGGCAAGCGCTGAGAGAAAGCTACCCGAAGGCAGAGAGCTGCCTCAGGGAGCCGCAGATCTGAAAAGCATGAAGTAAAGTTTTGAAAATCAGAAGAAAAAAATGTCCAAACTTAACAATCAGTCACCTGATCATATAGATGATAAAAATGCTGTCCATGGATTTTTAAAAAAATTTAATAACAGAAACCTCATCCTGTCCTTGGACGAGGTTTCACGAAAAATGTAAAGTCCACCTGGCCGATTCGCCCGCCTGCCAACCGTAATTTTGGATGGACCATGAAAAACTGGAGACTGTTGCACCATTAATGGGCTTAATTGCTCTCTTAATTGTCGGTAGGTGCGCTTCCGAATTTTGCACGCGCCTGCCATCTTCTTGCGCGATTTTACGCCCGATTGGGTCGGGCACTCGTGCACCCGCGGGATGTAAAATTCTGCCCGTGAGAATTTCCAGCTTTGCAAACCCAACCTTTAAAAATGGCTGCCCAGCCCTGGGGTGTAGGTTGCATTCAAAGTCAGGGCAGGTGACCCAGGAAGAACTTAGGAAGATGCTGAGGCAGATTGGGCGGAAGGCCTGCCTCAGGGCTCTAGAACTGCATCAATAAAGATTGAAACATGAATCATCCCCCCAACCCTCATCCCTTACCCCCCACACACTCCCATGCCTCATTCATGTTGCCTATAGTGCCGGAGTTGAGTGCCTCAGGAAGTTAAGTGGAGGAAGGGAAAGAGGTGTTTGGTTGCCTTTGCCTAAACTTCTTCAGCCTACATGAATTGATTCTTACTCTGCTACAGGAGAAGGAGTTTGTTAATTGGTGGAGTACCTGGCAAGTGATTAAGGTTTATTCTATTCCTGAGGCTCAAAATAGTATATTTTGAGCAAGAGGTGAGCATGAAAGGATAAAAGGCATGGAGCAAGAGACCTGCCTGCAGTGAGACCAGCGGCAGAGTGACCTCAAGAACCATAACGTGACACGTGTGTAGAAAAAGCAGCTGATTGATGAGTAGGATTGGTGAGTATTTCTAGTCTTTAAAGTAAATGTAAGATCTTTAGTTTGTGTTTAGACTTCTAGTCTTTTTTTTCATTCTTTTTCTTAAAAATAGCTTGTTAAGTATAAGATCAATACTGTTGCAAAAAAAATTAAGTACAATAAAGTGTAAAGAATGGGGTATCCTTCAAGTGTAAAGAGCAGGGATACTAGGATAATTAATTAATAAATTAAATAAAATACGATAGTGATGGCAGGATGGGTGATGTGTTGCTGCTGCAGTATGTGGGAGCTGCTGGACACCAAGGTGATCTAGAACAAACACATCTGTAGTAAGTGTTTGCAGCTTGAGGAACTTTGGATCTGAGTTGAGGAGCTGGAGGCATTACACTGCGATAGCGAGGGGGAAAGTTATCTGGACACTTTGCTCCAGGAGGAGGTCACACCCCTCAGATTAGGTAATTCAAATTTAGTCTGTGATCAAGGACAGGAGGGTGTGACTGCAGGTGAAGCAGGTGTGGGGACCCAGGGGGTAGCATTCGAGGAGCCTCGGTCCCTGCAACTGTCAAACAGTTACGAGGTTCTTGCAAGCTGTGTGGACGACAGTTGGGACTGCAGGGAGGATGAGCGAACTGACCGTGGCACCGTAGTACAGGGAGCCATTCAAGTGGAGGGAGGAAATAGGAATATAGTAGTGGTAGGGGACAGTATATTTAAGGAGATAATTACTGTTCTCTGCAGCCATGGGCGTGAGTCCCGAAGGCTGTGTTGCCTGCCCGCTGCCAGGGTTAAAGACTACTCCTTGGGGTTTTACCAACCCGCTACTGCACTTAGTGCAAGTCTGATACAATTCTATCTGAAGTGTGAGGTGATGCATTTTGGTAGGAAGAACATGGAGGGACAATATAACATAAGGGATACAATTCTTAAGGGGGTGCAGGAACAGAGGGACTTGGGTTTACATGTGCATAGATCATTGAAGGTGCCAGGACAGGTGGAGAGAGCAGTTAATAAAGCTTATAGTATCCTGGGCTTTAACACTAGGAGCATAGAGTACAAGAGCAAGGTGATTATGCTGAACTTATATAAGACACTAGTTAGACCTCAGCTGGAGTGTTGTGTACAGTTCTGGGCACCACACTATAGGAAGTATGTAAACGCATTGGAGAGAGTTCAGAAGAATGGTCCCAGGGATGAGAAACTTCAGTTATGAAGATAAATTGGAGAGGTTGGGACTGTTCTCCTCAGAGAGGAGAAGGCTAAAAGGAGACTTGATTGAGGTGTTCAAAATCATGAGGGGACTGGATAGAGTAGGTAGGGAGAAACTGTTACTGCTTGTAAAAGGATTGAGAACGAGAGGGCACAGATTTTAAGTGTTTTGCAAAAGAAGCAAATGTGATGTGAGAAAACACTTTTTCACTCAGTGAGTGGCTCAAGTCTGGAATACGTTGCCTGAAAGTGTGGTGGAGGCAGGTTCAATCAAGGCATTCAATAGGGTAATAGATGATTATTTGAATAGAAACAATGTGCATGAGTATGGGGAAAAGGCAGGAGAATGGCACAGTCATAATGCTAATTTGGAGAGCCGGTGCAGAAACAATGGGCTAAATCGCCTCCTTCTGTGTCGTAACAATTAATTAATTTGGCCTTAATTCCACTTTCCTGCCCATTTCCCATAATCCTTGACTCCCTCATGGATCAAAAATCTGTATAACTCAGCCTTGAATATATTCAATAATATAGCCCCCACTACTCTCTGGCAAAGAGAATTCCTAAGACTGATTCCAAAGGCTAATGACCCCCTACGAGTAGAAATTCCTCCTTTTCTCAGTCTTAAATGGAAGGCCCCTTGTTTTTGAACTGTGTCCCCTAGTTCTAGATTTCCCACAAAGGGGAACACCTCTCATCATCTACAAGCCTCCTCAGAATCTTATATGTTTCAAGAAGATCAGTTCTCATTCTTCTAAACTTCAATGACTACAGGTCCAACCTGCTCAGCCTTTCCTTTTGAGACCAACTCTTTCATAAAGAATCAGCCTAGTGAACTTTGTCTGAACTGCCTCCAATGCAAGTGTATCCCCCCTTAAATCTAGATACTAAAATTGTACACAGTACTCTCGGTGCGGCCTCACCAACACCCTGTACAGCTGTAGCAAGACTTCCATACTTTATAATCCATCCCACTTGCAATAAAGGCCAACACTTTATTTGCCTTCCTAATTACTTGCTGTACCTGGATGCTAACTCTTTGTCATTCACTTAATTACAAGGACACCCAAATTCTTCTGGACTGCAGCATTCTGTTTCCTCCCTCCATTTGAATAATATTTTGCCTTTCTATTCGCCCTAGAAAAGTGGACAACCTTACATTTTCCCACATACTATATATATATATATATATATATATATATCCCTTTGTAGACTCTTTGTATCCTCCTCACATCTTGCTTTCCTACCTATCTTTGTATCATCAGCAAATTTGGCATCAATACAGTCAGTCCCTTCATCCAAGTCATTAATATAGATCATCAACAGTAGAGACCCCAGCAATGATCCCTGTGGCGCTCCACCAATTACAGTTTTCCAACCTGAAAATGACCCATTTATCTTGACTCCCTGATTCCTGTTAGTTAGCCAATCATCTATCCACACTAATATATCACCACCAATCCCTGAGCTCTTATCTTGTGTAGTAACCTTTCATGTGACACCTTATCAAGTGCTTTTTGGAAATCCAAATACACTACATTTACCAGCTTATCCACCCAGCTTGTTACATCCTCAAAGAACTGCAATAAATTTCTCAAACACGATTTCCCGTTCACAAAACCACATTGCCTCTGCCTCATATTATTATGAGTTTCTAAATGTTCTGCGAATGGATTCTAACATTTTCTCAATGATGTATGTTAAACTAACTAGCCTATAGTTTCCTGCTTTCTATCACCCTCTTCTTGAATTGTTGTATTGCATTTGCGGTTTTCCATCAGCAGGGACGTTTCAGAATCGAGAGAATTTTGGAAGGTTGCAACCAATGGATCCACCAACTCTGCAGTCACTTCTACTAAGCCCATAGGATGCAGACCATCTAGTCCAGGGGACTTGTTGGCAGGAGTGACAATGGGTAAAATAAAGGAAAGAGGGCAGAGCTAGTAGATGATGGTGGGAATAAAAAAGCTGGGAAGATGGACCTGGGTGGGAGGATTTTGTCCCATTCTCTTTTCCACACCCGATTAACTCCAGTCAATAGCAGGCAGGTTATTTAAAAAAGGATAAACCCAGTAACTACAAATCAGGAGTTTGATCTTGGTGGTGAAGAAGCTTTTGAAAATAATAATTTGGAAAATAGTAATCTAGTAATAGTAAACTACTTTCAAAAGTAGTTGTCACTTGGATAACAGTGGATTAACTAAAGATAGCCAGATTGATTAATTTAGGCGAATCATGTTTAAATGACCTGATTGAATTTGTCGACGAGCTAATAGAGAGGGTTGTTGGGTGGAATGAAGTTGCTGTGGGCCTGAGTCTTGGCTCCTGAGACGGGAGCATAGAGCCGGGTAAATTCCCAACTCTAGAAACCTAACTCAGGGTAAAATACCCCAGATGGTCTGATTGTCGTCCCGGGAGGTGGGGTGGGTGTAAACAGGAGTCAGTCAGGCCGGTTGAGTGATAGGCGATAGGTTGAGTTGGAAGTTCTTTCCTGCACATTGGTTCCACTTTTCCCTTGATCACCACTGTGCCGACCCCAGTAACAGTGCAGAGGCAGCATAGGGGCTATGGGGTGGAGAGGCGGGCTGTATGAAAGACTGACCTTCGTGCTCTGGCAGTTTATCCTGGCTGTAAAAAAGGCAAGAAAACAAAAAGAAGCCTTCTAGTCTTCACCCCCCTCATGCCTCCTCACACCCCCTCACTCCTCACACACTCCCAAGGTAGCATCCATGCCAACCTATGTCATCTCACACCCCTATCCACACCCCCCCATGTCCCCTCATACACCCTATGCTGACCTATGTCCCTCTACCCAACCCCGCCGTGGTCCTTTAGAGCCCCTGTGCTAACTTAGTGCCAACTTTTGCCAGCCCATGCTCCCCAGGCATCAAACTTTGCCTTTACACCCTCCATGCTAATTCACCCAGTATCCAGCTTCGGCAGACTTTAGGACCCATGCTGAGATGAAGCAAAATAAAGTTCTAAGTGTGTATTAATGACTTCACTATTTAAAAAAAAACACTCTCATTGATAAAAACCTATTCACTACAGTTCAATACCTTTAATTGCTTAATCCCTTATAAAGGCAAGCATTTGTATGCATAGCCCCACATCAAAGACTAAACCACTTGGAGCTGTCAATCAAACAGTGAACTGACAGGCACCCCACTGTGAAAATGATAGGTTGTGGGATCAGTCATGCAACGCAAATCCTATAATGTTAATCCTTAAGAATTATTTCAATAGATAGAGTGAAATAGCAAGCACTGATTTATTTTTAAAAAAACTACAGACTTCTTTAAATTTTAAGGACAAGAGATTTAAATGTCTTGTCAGCTTAATAGTTCCAATGAGTTTTATAATGATTCTGAACGAGACCCCAAATTTATGTTATGACCTGACTAGGGACCAATGACTTCTGTTTAAAGTAGACAAAGTTTGAGATCCCAGGTATTTGCCAAGAGAATAAAGCCATAAAATTCCATGGTGTTTGAACAAGCAAAATAAATTTTACTATACAAAGTCAGAAAAGTAAACCATTTACAATATCTATCTTATACTCCAACATTAAGAACTAACATGATGTAAATATGAAATAACAGGCAAACTGTGGTCGAACACACCACACTGCACAATACATGCCAAATGTGACCAAGATAGATCTCATGGATTTCTTAGCAATCCACCCAGATGTCAGTGTTCACTGTTAGTTACACAATCTCATTCCCTTATGATGGGTTGCAAGTCTTCACTCTTCCCTTTCGAAGATCTAGCCTCAGAATTCCCTCCAAACGTTGCTCTGACTCAGACTGCCTCAATGACTGCTCACCTCCCAGGGTTTCAATCATGTCTCCAAAGGCTACATTCCCCTGGGTTCCCAAGTCTGCACTCCAGCACTGACTCACGGGCTCAACTCCAGCTCTTCAGCCACACCGAGCAGAACTCCACAGCTCTAAAGGGTTACCTTTGCACCAACAGCCCACAGCAAGGAGTCACTGAGCTTCCACTCTCCTTTCAGCTCTCCTGAGCCCTCACTACTTGGAGCCTGGTAACCCAGCTCTTCAGAGCTAATAATAAAGCAGAACTTTAGCTGCATGGAGCTTCTTCTCTTGATCTTGGCTTTCTGACTGACTAAAGGTGATTGCTCTTTGATCCTTGAACTGATCTGGGTGATCTATAAGAACACTCTTTTTACTAGGTAGGATAAAATGTAACAGGTATGGGAACATCCTGTGCCTTGAATGTTACAATCTCTGCAGGTGCTATCTTACAAAGCTTACAGGGACAAAAAAAATGATTTGATGGCAGTTTATCGACTTTTTATTCACATTTACCTCTATTTTAACAATCCCAAAAGGCTATTGACCTGTCCCAAAGGCACTTGACCTCTTCCAAAGCAGTCCCTAGACCTATCCAAAGGGATACCTTTTCCCTCCAAAGAGATATCCTACCTCTCCAAAAACTCTGGTAAGTTTAGACCTTCTCTTGAAAAGTGTAAAGACCACAAGTCGTGTTTTGGACATCTCACTAATGAAAATTGGATCCGACACCTTTGTTAATGACCTAGACTTGGATGTGCAGGGCACAATTTCAAGATTTGCAGATGACACAAAACTTGGAAGTCTTGTGAACTGAGAGAACAATAGTGATTTGACTTCAAGAGGACATGGACAGGCTGGCGGAATGGGTGGACATGTGGCAGATGACGTTTAAGGCAGAAGTGTTAAATGATATGTTTTAGTTAGAAGAATGAGGAGTTAAAATATAAAACAAAGGACGCAGTTAAAGGGAATGAAGGAGCAGAGGGACCTGGGTATATACGTGTACAAATTGTTGAAGGGGGCCGGGAAGGCTGAGAAAGTGATTAACAAGGCATACGGGATCCTGGGCTTTTAAAATAATGCATAGAGTACAAAAGTAAGGAATTCATGGTGAACCTTTATAAAACACTGGTTCGCCCTCAACTAGAATTTTGTGGTGGTCAATCTCAGTCTCCTCCTGAGGTCCCCAGCATCACAGATACTAGTCTTCAGCCAATTCACTTCATTCCATGTGATATCAAGAAATGGCTGGAGGCACTGAATACAGCAAAGCTTATGGACCCTGACAACATCCTGACTGTATTAAAGACTTGTGCTGCAGAACTAGCTGCATAGCCAAGCTCTTTCAGTACAATTACAACACTGGCATTTACCCGACAATATCTCCTGTCCACAAAAAGCAGGACAAATCCAATATGGCCAATTACCATGCCATCAGTCTCCTCTCGATTATTGGAAAAGTGATAGAAGGTGTCATAAAAAGTGCTATCAAGTGACAGTTAAGCAGAAATAACCTCTCACCAATGTCCATCTGCTTCTTACCTTGCTAGAGCCTTAGTCCAAACCTGGAAAAAGCTGAACTCCAAAGGTGAGGTAAGAGTAAACACTTTTGAAATTAAGGCAACATTTGACCAAATGTGGAATCAAGGAGCCCTAGCAAAACAGAAGTCCACGGGAATCAAGAGGAAAATTGCCCACTGGTTGGAGTCATACTAGCATACAGGAAATGGTTCTTGGAGGCCAATTATCTCAGTCCTAGGACATCACTGCAGGAGTTCCTCAGCGTAGTGTCCTAGGCACAAACATCTTCAGCTGTTTCATCAATGATCTTTCCTCCATCATAAGGTCAGAAGTGGAGATGTTCACTGATGATTGCACAGTACTTAGAGCCATACACAGCAAGACCTGAACAACATTCAGGCTTGGGCTTATAAGTGGCAAGTAAAATCCATGCCACACAAGTGCCAGGCAATGATCACCTCCACAAGAGAGAATCTCCCCTTGACATTCAATAGCATTACCAGCACTGAAAATCCCCAACATCAATATCCTGGGCAAAACAAAAACAGAATTACCTGGAAAAACTCAGCAGGTCTGGCAGCATCGGCGGAGAAGAAAAGAGTTGACGTTTCGAGTCCTCATGACCCATGAGGACTCGAAACGTCAACTCTTTTCTTCTCCGCCGATGCTGCCAGACCTGCTGAGTTTTTCCAGGTAATTCTGTTTTTGTTTTGGATTTCCAGCATCCGCAGTTTTTTTGTTTTTTTCTCAATATCCTGGGGTTTATCATCAACCAGAAGCCTGCCGTATAAATGCTGTGTCTACAAGGGCAGGTCAGAGGCTGGGAATTCTGGGGTGAGTAATTCACCTACTCTCTCCCCAAAGCCTGTCCACCATCTATCAGGCAAAAGTCAGGAGTGTGAGGAATACTCTCCATTGCTCGAATGAATGCAGCTCCAACAACACTCAAGAAGCTGAACAGAATCCAAGACAAATCAGCCTACTTGATCAGCACCCCATCCACCACCTTAAACATTCACTCTCTTCACCAATGCCTCACAGTGTACCTTATACCAAATGTACTGCAGTAACTCTCCAAGCTTCCTTCAACAGCACCTTCCAAACCCGTGATCCCTAGTACCCAGGATAGCAAGGGCAGCAGACACATGGGAACACCATGCAAGTTCCCCTCCAAGTCACACACCACCCTGACTTGGAGCTATATTGTTACCCCTTCACTGTCACTTGTCATTCTGGAACTCCCTCCCTAATAGCACTGTGAATGTTCCTGCAACACATGATCAGCATAATAAATAGGGAAAGTAAAGCGTTACAAACAACTGTGGCAGAAAAACGTTTTTTTAGATGGAGCCAGGAATTTACATTCTCTCCATTGTTAATGATCTCGATTGAGACCAGTAACAATTTTTTTGAATCTGCAAACCCAGGTATTTATTAACATGATGAAGTCACAGGGTTCACGGTTTAAATCAAAATAATTTTACAAAACAAAAATTGAAGAACGTGAATACTAATAACTGCACTCTATCTTAAATAACCAGCTAGATTAAAGATATTAAAAGTACAATGAACACAGTTACTTATTCTCCAAACCAAACTGCTTAACTCAAATTTCCTTCTACACCCATTTGACTTACACTCCCAAATCTGAAGTCAAATACTTATCAGAACTTGAAAGATTAAAGACTTGGTCTGAGCACTGATTCAAAGATTTGTATAAGGGTTGAGATTTCTTAGCCCTTCCGCTTATTTTCAGCACAGATTTCCCTTAAGATCTCCTCCAATTGTCCCATGGTTGTAGACTTGCAGTTTGATACAAACATCACTAATATGTTAGGCATAGCCATTCCAGGTCAGAACTCTCCTGGCTCTAATATTCTTTAACTCTGGAGTTTTGTCTCTAGAACTCCCCCTATCTCTTTCAGTTTGCTATCCTAGAAATCCAACTCACTGTTAGTGGAGTCCTTCAGTTAACCAGAGTTTTAAACCCTTTTAGCCAGCACCCAGAAGCTCAACTAAATTTTGCTGGAAAGAAATTTTCCCCATTCTGTAGCTAGATTATCGTAAACTAAATCTTAAAACCAAAAACCGTGCTTGAGACCAAAGCCACACCCACAATCTACTAACTCCTATAATTAACTTATTACTTGTCATGATAATAGCTGATTGTGGTCGTGGACTCCAGCATTAGATACTATATGGTACTCTGTACAATATATGGGGTCACCTGACCTGGGGGTTGAAGGTCAGATGGCATGTGTTGGAGCCTGTCTCGATAGATTTCAGATACTGCAGATATGTGTTCATGTTAGGAAAATGTTTTATCAATAATGTTAGTTCAGCTAAATGTTGACGGCCTGTGTTCATCATTATAAAAAGAAACAAGACCTGGGCCAGAATATTACATTTGGCTTGCGGGCGTGTGTCTGACATGGCCGAGCATAATACGATGCGCGATGATGTCGGGCGTGCGTACCGACGTCATCGCACATTCGCGCGATATTTTGTTCAGCAGGCAAGTGCCGGAGTCGGCTGAGCACCTGCCAATAGTACTGGGGTAGAAGGGAGCTGTTCCAGTGGGATGGGCTTCACTTGAACCATACTGAGACCCATGTCCTGGCGAATTGAATAACTAGGGCTGTGGAGAGTTCTTTAAACTAAGCAGATGGAGGGAGGGTTCTGGAGAGGGGATAAGTAGGCTTACCAGGCAAAGGGATATGGCAGCATTGCAGGGCAGCTACACAGCTACAGAGTGTGCAAACATAAAAAAACAACAGCAAATAGAGTCGAGAGGGAAAAATGATAAAAAGGCAAAATTAATGGCTCTTTACTTAAATGCACATAGTATTCAGAACAAAACAAATGAATTAATGGCACAAATAGAGTTTAATAGGTATTGGCTTATAGCCATTACGGAGACATGTTTACAAGGAGATCAAAGCTGGGAACTAAATATTCAGGGGTATGTGACTTTTCGAAAGGACAGGCAGGAAGGAAAGGGTGGTGGGGTAGCTTTGTTAGTACAAGATGGAATAAGTACAATAGCAAGAAATGATCTAGAAGATGTAGAATCCATATGGATGGAGGTAAGAAATAACAAGGGGAAGTAGACACTGTTGGGAGTAGTCTATAGGCCCCCTAACAGTAGCTATGCTGTAGGACAGAGAATAAATCAGGAGATAATGAGGGCATGTAAAAAAGGCAGTATATTAATCATAGGTGACTTTAATTGTCATGTAGATTGGGAAAATCACATTGGCAGAGGTAGCCACGAGCAAGAATTCATAGAGTGTATTCAGGACTGTTTCCTAAAACAATATGTTGTGAATCCAACCAGAGATCAGGCTATTTTGGATCTGGTAATGTGTAATGAGGCAGGTTTAAGAAATGATCCCAGAGTAAAAGATCCCCTACTAAACAGGAACCATAACATGATGGAATTTAGCATTCAGTTTGACAATGAGAAACTTAGTTCAGAAGCAACTGTGCTTAACTTAAATAAGGGTAATTACAAAGGAATGAGGGCAGAGTTGGCTGGAGCGGACTGGAAAAGGAGTTTAGCAGAAAAGACTGTTCATGAACAATGTCAGACGTTTAAGAAAATAACTCATGACTGGCAACAAAGATATATCCCAATGAGGAAGAAGGATTGTAGGAAAGGAATGGACCAACCATTGTTAACCAAGAAAGTTAAGGATAGTATCAAAGTGAAAGAAAAAAACATACAACGTGGCAAAGATCAGTGGTAAGCCAAAGGATTGGAAAAGTTTTAAAAGCCAAAAGAAGACGAGCAAAAAAAAAAGAGGGAGAAAATAAACGTTGAGGGTAAACTAGCAAATAATATAAAAACAGACAGTAAGAGGAAGAAAGAGGCCAAAGTCAATATAAGCCCCTTAGAGAATGAGGCTGGGGAAACAATAATGGGAAACCAGGAGATGGCAGTGGAGTTGAATAAATACTTTGCATCAGCCTTCACAGTAGTAGACACTACTGTGTCTACAAAATAATCATGGGGCAAAAATGGGGGAGGAAATAAATACAATAACTATCATGAGAGCAAAAGTACTAGGCAAACTAATGGGGCTAAAGGCCAATAAGTCACCTGGACATGATGGACTACATCCTAGGATATTCAAAGAAATAGCTGCAGAGATAGTGGATGCACTGGTAGTAATGCATGAATCACAAAAAGCTAACATACAAGTTCAGCAGGTAATAGGGAAGGCAAATGGAATGTTGGCCATTATTTCAAAGGGAATGGAGTATAAAATAGGGAAATCTTGCTAAAACTATACAAGGCATCAGTTAGACCACATCTAGTATACAGTGAACAGTTTAAGTCCCCTTGTCTAAGGGAAGATATGCTTGCATTGGAGGCAGTCCAGAAAAGGTTCACTAGGTTGATTCTGGTGATGGAGGGATGTTCTTATGAAGAGAGGTTGAGTAGGTTGGGCCTGTACTCATTGGAGTTTAGAAGAATGAGAGACAATCTTATTGAAACATATAAGATTCTTAGGGGCTTGACAGGGTAGCTGCTGAGAAGTTGTTTCCCCTTTTGGATGAGTCTAGGACCAGAGGGCATAATCTCAGAGTCAGGGGGCGCCCATTCGAAACAGAGATGAGGAGGAATTTCTTTACTCAGCGGATAGTCAATCTGTGGAATTCTTTACTGCAGAGGGCTGTGGAGGCTGAGTCATTAAGTATATTCAAGGCCGAGATAGATAGCATTTTAATCAGTAAGAGAATCAAGGGGTATGAGGAAAAGGCAGGAAAGTGGATTTGAGTTGACGATTATCAAATCAGCCATGATCTCATTGAATGGCAGAGCAGACTCGGTGGGCCAAATGGCCTACATCTGCTCCCATGTCTTATGGTCTTATGGTCCTATGACCAGGGCGATTCTGGGTCGAAGGCTCATGGTAAGCCTCTGTAGTCATCCATTAGGATCAGATGCAGGATGTACGATGGGATGTGCGGGAGGATCTGGCGGAGATCCATGAGGGTCTGCATGCCATGGTCTCTGTTGTGGAGGACTCCATGTGGAACATGAGCACTGCATTGACCCTCATGGCCGAGTGCACTGCCTCCTCCATTGAGAAAGTGGCGACTCTCATGGAGAGGCTGCTCCAGGAACAGAATCAGGGTTTCCTGGGGTTAAGCTCGGATCTGCGAGCCCTTACATGGGCAATGACCTCAAGTGGTCAATGCCAGCGTGGGAGATGGATGAGGCACCCAGTATTCCAGCTAGGTGCCCGTCCATCAATGGTGAGCAGGGAGGTCCAGAGCGACCTCACGTTGGCCACGAGCTGCTTGTTGTCTCTGGGGGCTCCTCCCTGGGCACTCTGGATGACGGCAGCAACTCCTCTGCCCCTCTGCCAATGACTGCGACATCTGATGAGGTTGCGATGACTGGGGAGATGCCAGCTGTGGCACAGGCCAGAGGACAACCGCCAAGGACGTCAAGGCCAACAAAACAGCAGAGTCAGCAGGCTGTCTCCAATGCCGGTGTCATTGAATGGGAGGGTACCCAGACATAGCCCATGGAAACGTAAGTTAAAGGCACCATTGAACATCAAAGGGCAATGGTTAGATTCTCTCTTGTTGGAGATGGTCATTGCCTGACACTTGTGTGGTATGAATGTTACTTGCCACTTGTAAGCCCAAGCTTGGACATTGTCCAGGAACTTGCGGTATTTGGACATGGACTGCTTCAGTATCTGAGGAGTCATGAATGGTGCTGAACATTTTGCAACCATCAGCAAACATCCTCACTTCTGACCCTATAATGGAAGGAAGGTCTTTGATGAAGCAGCTGAAGATGGTTTGGCTGAGGACACTACGCTGAGGAACTCCTGCAGTGATGTTCTAGAGCTGAGATGACTGACCTCCAACAACCACAACCATCTTCCTTTGCACTAGGTATGACTGCAACCAGCAGAGAGTTTTCCCCCTGATTCCCACTGACCCCAGTTTTGCTAGGGCTCCTTGATGCCTCACTCAGTCAAATGCTGCCTTGATGTCATGGGCAGTCATACTCACCTCACCTCGGGAGTTAAGCTCTTTTGTCCATGTTTAAACCAAGGCTGTAATGAGATAAGGAGCTGAGTGGCCCTGGCGGAACACAAACTGGATGTAAGTGAGCAGGTTATTGTTAAGCAAGTGCTGCTTGATAGCACTGCTGATGACCCCTTCCATTACTTTACCAATGATCAAGAGTAGACTGATGGGGCAGTAATTGGCCGTGTTGGATTTGTCTTGCTTTTTGTGTACAGGACATACCTGGGCAATTTTCCACATAGCCAGGTCGATGCCAGTGTTGTAGCTGTACTGGAACAGCTTGGCTAGGGTGCGGCAAGTTCTGGAGCACAAGTCTTTAATTCTATTGCTGGAATATTGTCACGAACCATAATCTTTGCAGTATCCAGTGCCTTCAGCCGTTTCTTGATATCACATGGAGTGAATCGAATTGACTGAAGACTGGCATCTGTGATGCTGGGGACTTCCAGAGGAGGCTGAGATGGATCATCCACTCAACACTTCTGGCTGAAGATTGCAGCAAATGCTTCAGCCTTAGCTTTTGCACTGATGTTCTGGGCTCCTCCATCATTGAGGATGGGGATATTTCTGGAGCCTCCTCCTCCAGTGAGCTGTTTAATTGTCCACCACCATTCATGACTGGATGTGGCAGCACTGCAGAACTTAGACCTCATCCATTGGTTGTGGGATTGCTTAGCTCTGTCTATCACTTGCTTATGCTGTTTGGCATGCAAGTAGTCCTGTGTTATAGCTTCACCAGGTTGACACTTTATTTTTAGGTACGCCTGGTGCTGGTCCTGGCAAGCACTCCTTCACTCTTCATTGAACCAGGGATGACCTTGATGGTAACAGTAGAGTGGAGGATATGCCGGGCTCTGAGGTTACAGATTGTGTTTGGGTACAATTCTGCTGCTGCTGATGACCCACAGCGCCTCATGGGTGCACAGTCTTGATTTGCTAGATCTGTTCGAAATCTATCCAATTTAGCACGATGGTCGTGCCAGACAACATGGTGGAGGGTATATTCAATGTGATGGTGGAACGTCGTCTCCACAAAGACTGTGTGGTGGTCACTTCTACCAGTATTGTCATGGAAAGAATTATCTGCGGCAGGCAAGTTGGTGAGGATGAGGTCAAGTATGTTTTTCCCTCTTGTTGATCCCCTCACCACCTGCTGCAGACCCAGTCTAGCAGCTATGTCATTTAGGACTTGGCCGGCTTGGTCAGTAGTGGTGCTACCGAGCCACTATTGGTGATGGACATTGAAGTCCCCCACCCAGAGTATGTTCTGCTCCCTTGCCACCCTCAGTGCTTCACCCAAGTGGTGTTCAACATGGAGGAGTACTGATCATCAGCTGAGGGGGTGATGTACGTGGTAATCAGCAGGAGGCTTTCTTGCCCACATTTGATCTGATGCCATGAGACTTCATGGGGTCTGGAGTCGATGTTGAGCACTCCCAGGGCAACTCCCTCCTGACTGTATACCACTGTGCTGTCCCCTCTGCTGCGCTTGTCCTGCCAGTGGGACAGGACATACCCAGGGATGGTGATGATGGTGTCTAGGACGTTATCTGTAAGGTATGATCCCGTGAGGATGACTATGTCAGGCTGTTGCTTGATGAGTCTGTGCGATAGCTCTCCCAATTTTGGCACTAGCCCCCATATGTTAGTAAGAAGGACTTTGCAGGGTCAACAGGGCCGAGATTGTCGTTGTCGTTTCCGGTGCCTAGGCCAATGCTGGGTGGTCCGTCTGGTTTCATTCCTTTTAGGCTTTTTAGTGGTTTTATACAACTGAGTAGCTTGCTCAGCCATTTCAGAGGGCATTTAAGAGTCCCCACATTGCTGTGGGTCTGGAGTCACATGTAGGCCAGACCATATAAGGACGACAGGTGTTCTTCCATTACATTAGTGAACCAGATAGGTTTTTACAACAATTGACAATGGTTTCATGATCATCATTAGACATTTAATTCCATGTTTTTATTGAATTCAAATTCCACCATATGCTGTGGTGGGATTCAAACCCCAGAGCATTACCCTGGCTCTCTGGCCTAATCATCTGACAAATGGAGGTCACTCTCGACAATATCACTGTGCCATCACCTCCCCTTTCCCATCTTGATGTGTCCACATGTGTGCAGTCGATGGCACCCTGGATGCAGGGGAATGCAGCAATTGCTGTAAAGCCTCTGGCTGGCCTCATTTGTACAGTAATGAATGAAAGTCAGTACCCACCTGAACAGAGCTTCTGTCACCAGCTTGATGCACCTGTGGACAGCTGATCGGGGGACTCCGCACTGATCCCCCACTGATCCTTGGAAAGAACTGGAGGCATTGAAGTTGAGGGTCACTGTGACCTTCAGAGCCACTGGCATAGGGTCAGAGCTGATCTCAGGCCCAATCATCTGACAAATGGAGGTCACTGTCTCCCTGGAGAGGTTGAGCCTCCTTCTGCATTGCACATCAGACATATTGAGGTAGCTGCATCACTGCCTGTAAACCTTGGCAGCAGGATAGTGACATCTTCTGTGGCCCCTTCTGCCTTGGACATCCTGCTAGTCCTGCGTCCTTTGTGCCTGTGCCTCTCCTCCCATAGGTCCCTCCCCTGGAAGCTGCATAGAGACACCTGGCCTCCTCTCCCTCCTGTCCCTCTATCCATACTCAGAGGAGGTGCCACCAGTGGAGACCACAATCCCCATTACCAGGGTAACGGAGGTCTGTCTAATACCTGGAAGAGTCCACATGGTCTGAATCCTCTGGGATCCTTTGAGACACCAATAAGTCCTGAAATGAAGCCTGGAAATGCTAACAATGAAGCCCTCAACAGAGGTGAAGCAGCCAAGTACCAATAAGCAACCAGCAGCAAAGTATCTCCAAAACTCCTCACTACTCGCATTGGTAATGCTGATGACCCGTTTTATCCTGGTTGTGGATGAGGTTTTGCAAAATGTCTGCTACCCGCCTGCCGTTTTGTCCGTGCGACGAGCGCGAAATCGCATGGGCAATAAAAATCTAGCTTAATTGCCTTTTTAATGGCCTTAATGACCTCATAATTGATGGTGGGCGCAGTTCTGACTCCCGTACGTGACCGCTGACTGAAATATCAGGTGAGTGCGCAACCACATCCGGAGTCTCGCCTGACATCATCATACTATTTTACACTCCAGCGGACGGGCACGTGCCCACCTGCTCAGTGAAAAATTCTGCCCTTGGAATCAAAACTTGTGAAAATCTGAAGCTAATCAAGAGAATAATGACTGTCACCACTGAGGACATCCTGAGTGAGTTTAAAGATGTGTTCCAGGAGATTAGCTGCCTAAAAGGAGAACACACCATCAAGAATGACGAAACTGACAGCCAAAATACACCCACCCAGGAAAATACCAGTAATGCTGAGAGATTGACTGAAAGCAGAGTTGGACAGATTGGAGAAACTTCACATCATCAAGAAAATTGAAGGACTGACAAAATGGGTTGATCCAATTGCAATTGTAGCAAAATCAGATGGAATGTACGAGTCTGTCTGGATCCCAGAGACCGAATCCAGGCAGTACAAAGAGACCGTTGCCAGCTGCCCACAGTAAGAGGGATCATGTGTAAGCTAGCTGATGCTAAATATTATTCAGCCTTGGATGCGAGTTCAGGCTTCTGGCGGGTCAAGCTGGATGAACATAGATCCTGTCTCTGTACCTTCAACACACCATATGGGCGATACAGGTTTTTACACTTACCTTTTGGTATTAATTCTGCTCTGAAGGTGTTCCACAGAACAGTGAAGCAGCTGTTTGAAGGGTTAGAGGGTGTGGAAACCTAAATCGATGATGTGCTGGTCTGGGGAGCCTCACAAGAAGGACACAACCACAGACTGAGGCAGGTGCTGGCCAGAGGTAGAGAAAGGAACTTCAAGTTGCAGAAGGAAAAGTGCAAAATGGGTCTTCATGAAATCAAGTATTTGGGACATGTGAAAATAAGTGAGGAACTAAAGTTGGATCCGAATAAAATTGAAGCAGTCGTGAACATGCCACGCCCAGAATGTAATAAAGACTTGGAGAGGTTTTTAGGAATGGTGACCTATCTTAAGAAATTCATTCTGAACATGTCAGACCTGACAGCACCTCTCAGAGAACTTCTACAAAATGATGCGGAATGGCACTGGGAACAAAGTCACCAGGAAGCTTTGACCAGCCTGAAGAACACCGACCCAGACACCAATGCTAAAGTTTTACGATGTCAGTCAACTGGTCAAGATCTCAGTGGACGTTTCAAAGACTGGCCTGGGAGCTGTCCTCTTGCAAAATGAGGTACCAGTGGCAAACGCTTTAAAGGCAATGACTGAAACACAGCAGCGGTATGCCCAAATAGAGAGAGAAATTCTAGCAATTGTGTTTGGCCTAGAACACTTCAACCAGTTTGTCTTTTTTTACAGTCTGATCATAAACCTTTGGAGGCTATACATAAAAAGCCCCTGAACTGTGCACCACCAAGAATCCAGAGATTACTAATGCGTGTGCAGAAGTACCAGGTCAGAATTAAATACAAACCGGGCAAGGAAATGTACATCACAGACACTCTGTCACGTGCATTCATGCCCATCAAGAGGAAGAGGATAAAGAAACGGAAGCACAGGTTCACATTCTGACAAAGAACTTACCTGTGGCTATAACCAAACTGGATGAGATCAGGGAAGTGACCAAGAATGACCCCACCCTGAGAAAACTGCAGCAGATTGTGCAAACTGGCTGGCCCACACATCGGAGCTGAACCCCTTCTTTTTTTTAATTCATTTATGGGACATGGGCGTCGCTGGCTGGGCTAGCATTTATTGGCCATCCCTAGTAGCCGTTGAGAAGGTAGTGGTGAGCTGCCTACTTGAGCCACTGCAGTCCATGTGCTGTAGGTACACCCACAGTGCAGTTAGGGAGGGAGTTCCAGGATATTGACCCTGCGACAGTGAAGGAATGCCGATATATTTCCAAGTCAGGATGGTGAGTGACTTGGAGGGGAACTTCCAGATGGTGGTGTTCCCATCTATCTGCCACCCTTGTCCCTCTAGATGGTACTGGCCATGGGTTTGGAAGGTGCTGTTGAAGGAACTTTGGTGAATTCCTGCAGAGCATCTTGTAGATGGTACACACAGCTGCTACTGTGCGTTGGTGGTGGAGGGACTGAATATTTGTGGACGTGGTGCCAATCAAGCCGGCTGCTTTGTCCTGGACGGTGTCAAGCCTCTTGAGTGTTGTGGGAGATGCACTCATCCAGGCAATTGGAGAGTATTCCATCACACTCCTGAATTGTGCTTTGTAAATGGTGGACAGGATTTGGGGACTCAGGAAGTGGGTTATTCATTGCCCAATTCCTAGGCTCTGACCTGCTCTTGTAGCCACAGTATTTATATGGCTATTTCAGTTCAGTGTTTGGTCAATGGTAACCCTCTGGATGTTGACAGTGGGGGATTCAGTGATGGTAATGCCATTGAACATCAAGGAGCCATGTTTGGATTCTCTCTTGTTGGAGATGGTCATTGCCTGACACTTGTGTTGTGTGAATGTTCCTTGACACTTGTCAGCCCAAGCATGGATATTGTCCATGTCTTGCTGAATTTGGACATGGACTGCTTCAGTATCTGAGGAGTTACAATTGGTGCTGATCATTGTGTAATCATCAGCAAACATCCTCACTTCTGACCTTATGATGGAAGGAAGGTCATTGATGAAGCAGTTGAAGATGGTTGGGCCGAGGACACCACCCTGAGGAACTCCTGCAGTGATGTCCTAGAGCTGAAATGACTGACCTCCAACAACCACAACCATCTTCCTTTGTGCTAGGTATGACTCCAACCAGCAGAGAGTTTTCCCTCTGATTCCTGTTGATTCCAGTTTTGCTAGGGCTCCTTGATGCCACCCTCTGTCAAATGCAGCCTTGATGTCAAGGTCTCACCTCACCTTGGGAGTTCAGCTCTTTTGTTCATGTTTGAACCAAGGCTAAATGAGGTAAGGAGGTGAGTAGCCCTGGCAGAGTCCAAACTGGGTGTCAGTGAGCAGGTTATTGCTAAGCAAGTGCCGCTTGATAGTGCTGTTGATGACCCCTTCCATTACTTTACTGATGATGGAGAGTAGACTGATGGAACAGTAATTGTGTTGGTTTTGTCCATGGGACATACCTGGGACAATTTTCCACATTGCTGGGTAGATGCCAGTGTTGTAGCTGTACTGGAACAGCTTGGCTAGGGGCACGACATGTTCTGGAGCATAAGTCTTCAGTACTATTGCTGGAATATTGTCAGGGCTCATAGCCTTTGCAGCGTCCAGTCATTTCTGATATCACATGGAGTGAATCAAATTGGCTGAAGACTGGCATCTGCGAGGAGGCCGAGATGGATCATCCTGGCTGACGGTTGTAGCAAATGCCTTATATTTTCCACTGATGTTCTGGGCTCCTCCATCATTGAGGATGAGGATATTGGTGGAGCATCCTCCAGTAATTTGTTTAATTGTCCACCACCATTCATGATTGGATATGGCAGGACGGCAGATCTTAGATCTGATCCATTGTTTGTGGGATCGCACACGCTGTCTTTCACTTGCTACTTGATGAGTCAGCCAGTAGTGGTGCTACAGAGCCACTCTTGATGATGCACGTTGAAAACCCCACCCTCAAAGCTTTCTCCAAAAGGCGTTCAACATGGATGAGCAGTGATTCATCAGCTGAGGGTGGGCAGTATATGGTAATCAGCAGGAGGTTTCCTTGCCCCATGTGTGACCATGAGACGTCATGGGGTCCAGAGTCAATGTTGAGGACTCCCAGGGCAACTCCCTCCCAACTGTATACCACTGTGCTGGGTCTGTCCTGCCACTGGGAGGATGGTGGTGTCTATCACATTATCTGTAAGGTATGATCCCCTGAGGGCTCTACAGTGTTGAAAGGGCTGAGTGTGCCATTGTCGTTTCCGGTGCCTAGGTCGATGCCGGATGGTCCATCTGGTTTCATTCCATTTAGACTTTTTTTTTTCAGCAGTTTGATACAGCTGAGTGGCTTGCTAGGCCATTTCAGAGTCAACTGCATCGCTGTGGGTCTGGAGACCAGGTAAGGATGACAGTTCCCCTTCCCTAAAGGCCATTAGTGAACCAGATGGGTTTTTACAACACTTGACAGTGCTTTCATGGTCACCATCAGACTTATATTGAATTTTATTGAATTCAAATTCCACCATCTGAAGCATTACTCTGGGTTTCTGAATTACTATTCCAGTGACAATACCACTACACTAGCAACAATACCACCACACCATTGCATTCCCCTACAAGAGTACTGGAACTTTCATGAGGAACTTTATGTAGCAGAAAGAATACATTTCAAGGGAGAAAAGATCATAATTCCTGCAACACTGAGGAAAGAAATGCTGCAGTACATACATGAAAGTCACCTTGGCATTGAAATTGCAGGAGAAGAGCTCGAGGTGTAATGTATTGGCCTGGAATGGGAGCACAAATTGGGGAAATGATGAATGTGTGTGCAGTGTGCCAAAAGTACAGTGAGTCGCAAGAAAAAGAACCAGAGAGACACTGGGAGAAAATTAGAGTGGACTTATTCACATTTGACAACAGTAAGTACCTACTAGCAATAGATTATTACTCAAAGTTTTTTGAGTCTGTGCTGCAGAGAAATGATAGTAAGAGCATCACTGTAATAAATTATTTAAAATCAAATTTTGCTTGCCACAGCATACCTGAAGTGCTCATCTCAGATAATGGTCCACAATCGACACTAAGTTTTGCAAATTTGCACAGGGCTGGGAGTTTTGCTACACTATGTCAAGCCCCAAATATCCACAATCCAACTGAATGGTGGAATATACCATGGAGACCTTAAAATACCTGTTGAAGAAGGCAAAGGCGAACGGAAGAGACCCTACCTGGCTCTGCTGGATTTCAGGAATACTCCCTTAGAAGGCATTGGGTCATCTCCAGCACAACTCCTGATGGGGAGAAGTCTAAGAATAAAGTTTCCAACTGTTATTTCCACAGCCAGTGAGATACAGCATGCAGGACCTGCTCAAACTGAGACAGCAGAACCAGAAACAGCCCAACACCTGCCTGACCTGAACATGGAAGAGACAATGAGGATTCAGCATGAAGGGATCTGGAATCCTGGTCTTGCCACAGGAATCACAGGAGATCCAAGGTCTTACATAGTGCAAATTCCAAATGGACAACAGTATAGGAGAAATCGGAAATTCTTGTGGAAAACAAATGAAACGCAACCCTGCTCTGAACCAGAAATTGTAGCTGAAGATCAAAAACCAGAATGCACCAGTGAAGCAACAGATAACCAGACAAAGCCTGAGAGTCCTGAGAACTATCCAAGGGGTGATAGTGACACAAAGCTGGAGAAGGCCTCTTGTCCTTCAAAATCACCTTTGTCACTATTCAGAACATCCAGTGGAAGAACTGTGAAAAAAACCACAGAGATACAAAGATGAGTAAAAGACAAAAAAGTCTGATCAAAACAGTGAGAAAGAACAGATAATGGACCTTGTGTACTTGAGCTGTATAAAAGTTTTTTTTTAAAAAAAGGAAATGTCATGTTAATAGCTGATTATGGTTGTGGATTTCAGTATTATATACTATATGGTACTCTATACTATATAAGGGGTCACCTGACTGGGGGCGGGGGGGTTGAAGGTCAGCTAACACATGTTGGAGGCTGTCTTGATAGAATTCAGTTACTGCAGATATGTGTTCATGTTAGGAAAATGGGTTACCAATAAAGTTAGCTCAGCTACAATGTCAACAGCCAGTGTGCATCATTAAAACAAAAAACAAGAAACAAGACATTATTAACCCTTTTTCTATTGTATATCTTGCAGGCAACTTGGTCACATGATCAGCTACTGGAAGCCAGGTGTTTTACAAGAAATATTTCAGAGGTACCTTGCTTTTAAAGGGACAATCATCCCAATATAAAATGTAAGTTTTTTCCACAAAAGCACACATGCCATCACACCATCTATGACAAAACAATTATCCTCCAAATGACCTCAGAATATGCTTAGTTTCTTTTTTAAATATTTGTTCTTGGGTTATGAACATTGTTGGTAAGGCCAGCATTTGTTGTTTCATCCCCAAGTGCCCTTGAGAAAGGGGTGGTAAGCCGACTTCTTGAACAGCTGCATTCGATCTGGTGTAGGTACATACACATTACTCTTAAGGAGGGAGTTGACCCAGTGCAAGCAAAGACAATATATTTGGCCAGAACTTGTGCTTTTTTGGAGCAACTACACCTTGTGCTCTTAATAGATCAAGCCAACTTATACACAGATACACATTAGCTATAGAATACTATATTGTGTTTTTGTTTTTATCCTCCAACTTGCCTTGATCAACTGCTAACATTTTTGCATTTTATTCCAATTGTAACACCTACACTCCATCTCAGCATTATAAAAACACTAATATTTTTGATCTAATTGTACATCCCCAAGACTGGCCTTGTTCACAATGAAGGCTAATGAGTTTTGTTTTGTGTGTTTTGTGTTCTGCAGAGCATACTTTAAGGCTGAATGGAGCTTATCCCATATGGACACACATCTTAATTATTTTTTAATGTTTATAGATTCTTATCTAACATGAGCCACCTATCTCTCCCCTGCCCACCTTCCAATTCTTCCAAGATTTGCAAGTTCTTTACAGTCTCAATCAAGTCCCTCCAGCCCACAGCTGGATAACTGTGGAAAGTCCGGGACTGTTGTAATTAATTCATGTTGAGGTGATCAGAACTGACTCTGATTTTCCTGTGTAACTAGGCCATAATTGTGGTACAAGCTGCATTTTTTCAAGGACAAAAGATGTTTTATATTCACGCAAGAAGACCTGCTGCATAAGTATTTTCTGTGAATGGAAATGAACTGCAGGACTGGAAGTAAAACAAAAATGTGTTTTTATGATTTGACAACAAAATGGAGATTGAACATTGAGGCACAATGAATGTCATCTGCCTCGGTAGAAAAATTAAAATAACTTGACTGAAATAGCAATCAATGATATAAAATGCCAAAGTGCTGAAATCTCACTTAAGTTAAGGGCTAAGTGAAGATACTGTGAGCAATCAGCAAAGTGCAAGTGTCAATAGATGCTTTGCCCCATACAGGCAATTAGAGTGTTTTTTGATCAGTAGTTTTTTTGACAGTAAAGGCTGAACTTATTTACTTTACTGCACTGCTCTGCAGACATTTCCTGAACAAGGCACCATACATTTAAAACTGTGGTTTGCTATCGCAAGGGAAGGAAAGAGGGAAACTGCTAGTTCAGGAAATACTTTGATTAAATTATTTACACATGTCTGTCTGCAAGATTGACTACAAAGTTCTAAAAGATATATTTTAGGTGTTTGGCTGTAATGGAAACCAGCAGTACCTTTAGCTATTACATCTGTTTTTCTGAATATGCTTGTATGGATCATAGTTATAAAATATCAGTAGTTCTACACACATATCCTGATGATACTGCTGAATTCTCACGTTATGCTTCCTTAGCAAATAGCACTGAACCAATTTACAGATGTGATATTTCACATCTGGAAATATTTTACAGTTGTAAACAATCTTTATACCTATGAAAAATTATGGACATAACTGAAATAAAACCTAATGAGCGAACCAAATAAAAAGTATTTTTTTTAAATTTTGGTTTAACAGGCACATTTATTAGTTTGTGTGTACACATACCCAATTTGGTCAGCACACCAACTTTTATGCATCTAATTAATGTAACAAGTGCAGTACCAGTTCATAAAGCTTCATTTTGACATCATCCTGCCCAGCAACACAGAGCATCAAAATCCCCTGAAGAAAAACAGAGATAAGCTAATTTGCTTTGGGTAAGGAATGTAATGCAACAATAAAGTCAATTAATTATTTTTAAGTATGCATAAACCATGTCTACTCTAGTATTACATTGTACCATGTTGACTCTTTGTATTGTATTTTTTGAGCACTTTACCAAAGAAAGGATTGGGAAAAGAGTTACAAGTAAATGTACGATAAATAAATTTACAAATAAATATAAAAGACAAGCATTTTTTGTCTCATTACATAAAGACAAATTACACAGATTGAACTAAGCAAGGTTGATGATAATCTTGCTCCGTATGTTCATTTGTTGTGAGATAATAAAAATACTTCGTATTGTGCATACTTTTGACCAAATATTTTCTCAGTTCATCTTTGGGGATATAAGAAATAAACTTCTACTTTGGCAGGGATGCCTGATTTTCCTTTCCACTGACATCAATAGTGGGATATATAACACTGATTGATCCACTACCACCAAGTTTGTATAAGACCCCACTGAAGAGGTGCAAGAAGTGCATGTTTTTGGAAAGGTTGGCGAGGTATCTGAAGGCACATGCAGTAGACATGATTACCCAGTTCAGTTACCATGCTGGTACTTTTGTTGTAAAACAAAAACAGAATTACCTGGAAAAACCCAGCAGGTCTGGCAGCATCGGCGGAGAAGAAAAGAGTTGACGTTTCGAGTCCTCATGACCCTTCAACAGAACTGAGTTCTGTTGAAGGGTCATGAGGACTCGAAACGTCAACTCTTTTCTTCTCCGCCGATGCTGCCAGACCTGCTGAGTTTTTCCAGGTAATTCTGTTTTTGTTTTGGATTTCCAGCATCTGCAGTTTTTTGTTTTTATTACTATTGTTGTACCCTGGATTACATTATCATTTAGTTAGATATTTAATTGTGGGGCGAACTCCTAAACATAAGATATATGGACCGTCTACAATTGGTACCAATGTCCCAGGATTGTGGAGTGACCCAGGACACAGGTAGTAATGGGAGTGGGAGTGATTTCATAGGTGGGGATTGAAGGGAGAGTATTGCAGGTTGCAAGGGCATTGGCTGGCTCTCTGCAGTTCCCAGCCCCCCACATCCCGATGTGCAGGCACTCAATCAGACACTGAGTGCCTTTGAGCAAGGGACCCCTCCACCCACTCCACAGCACCATCACCCCACTCCCCATCTCAGGAAGCTGGCCACATAATTTTAGCTGCCATGCGTGTTGCATGGTGACAGGCCTGTCTTCCACTGGGTTAATACCAGTGGTGCCAGGATGAGACCCTTAAGTGGTCAATAATTGTCCATTTAAGGACCTCAATTGGTAGTGGGACACGAAGGTTGAACACGAGCATTCCTACCCAAAACTTAATTCTGATGGAGGTGGGAAGGCAGCAGGGTTCAGGTATGCCAACATCTCACCTAATTACATGCCTCTCCCACCTCCAAGCTTTCCACCAGCTGAAGGTGGTTGAACCTAGGACACCTCCCTGAGGAACTCCTGCAGTGATGTCCTGGACTGAGGTGATTGATCTCCAACAAGCACAAACATTTTCCTTTGTGCTAGGAAAGACTCCGATCAGTGGAGAATTTTCTTGATATTCCCATTGGCTTCAATTTTGCTGGGGCTCCTTGATATCACACCCAGTCAAACGTGGTCTTAATGTCAAGGGCACCCTCACCTAACCTCCTGAATTTGGGTCTATTGTCCATATTTGGACCAAGGATGTAATGAGGTCAGGAGTCAAATGGCACCAGAGGAACCAGGAAAAGAAGCAAAATAAATAGGAGGGAGCAAGAGCAGCTGAGAGAAGAGGGAGGAGAAGGGCACTGTGCAGGAGCCCATACTCAGGGTGTTGGGGGAGCAAGCTTGCTGTCATCCTGTTTCTGCTCTTTGCAGGTTACTGTCTGTGTATTTGCGAACTTGTAGAATGGCTAATGGGACTTTTCCAACAGCAACTCCACGTTATTCAGAGAAAATACGCCAATTGTTCATAACCAGAGTAGGGAGCAGCTCATTTTGTCAAAGCCTGTTGCTGATCTCATCGCAGCTCCCACTGAATGATTTAAACTAGTGATAAAGTTGGAGATGAACAGGAACCCACATTTTCCCTTTACCAAGATTCACGGCTGGAAGTTCCCATTAATAGTTAAAAAAAAACATCCTATGGAAAGGGACCTAAAAAGGATCAATAAGTCACTGTTTTGAAAAGGTACAGGCTGCCTGGAGCTTGCGAATACTTTCAAGATAAAAGGTGAAAGAACTTACAGTTATATAACAAGAGCACAATCTTTTCACTTAGAAAAATATCTCAAGATGCTTCACAGAGGTAGAAGGAAAAAAAATTAAGATGATATTAGGAAGGTTGGTCAAAGGTTTGATCAGAGGTGTGTTTTTCAAAGGGAGGAGAGTGAGGTAGGCAAATGGAAGGGTTCAGAGAGGGAATTTCAAAGCAGAAAGTGTAAGTGGCTGAAGGCATGGTCACGAGTGCTCGAGTGAATGGAGGGAAATTCACTACAGGACCCTGCAGAATTAGAAGAAGAAAGAATCAGAGTGCAGGGAGATTGTAACATGAGGGAAGGAGCAGAATAAGAGAGACGAGAGGCTAAGGGGGGTAATATTAACTTGACACGAATGGAGCTAGCATGTAACTAAAATGAAGCAACCTTATTTTCCACTCCGCTTTGCCATTATCTGTTAGGTTTGGCAGCTGATGAGGTACCTGCTAGAGTCAGGCGTAAGTCTCATATATAAAAGCTAATCAGCGCTCAACAACATCAATTACATCATAATGGCATTTTAACTTGGGGCCTGAGTGCAGAAGCTGCAATGGCTTCTACCTGAAGCAGGGACATTCCTCTGGGCTCTACAAAGAAAGATTTAGACATCCATTACCACCCTACAGAGTCCTCCTAGCCTCCTAAGAACCCCCTACCCTCCCTTACTAGACTCTCCTAGCCTCCTATTTGCGATTTCTCTTTCCCTAGCCTAGACTCTTCCTACCTTCCTATCACAGATACCTTCTACACTTCTACCCCACAAACCACCTACTGTTCTACTCCAGAGTCCCCCCCCTACCCACCCCCCCACACCACAATCTCTCTACCATAGACTCCTCCTACCCTTCTAACCCAGATACCTGCTACACCTCGACCCCAGATTCTGACTATCCTGATTCCAGCACCTCCTACTCTCCTACCCTAGACCCTCCTACCCTCTTACCACAGAGCCCCCTGCCCTCCTACCCAGACTCCCCTGCCCCAGTCTTCCTCCATTCTCCAGCTACAGACTCCCTCCTACCCCAGACTCTCTCCTATCCTCCTGTTTCTTGTTCCTCACTGCAAGACCCCAAAGCACACTTCCTATCACTTACTTGAAACTGCCAATTGACCAAAGGCTACCAAATCTTCACCAGCTAGCCACTGTTTGCCATTTTTCACCTTCTCTTGGGCAGGCGGCCTGTACTAATCTCAGGATGTCCCAAAGTTTATCACATGAATTACTTCTGAAGTGTAGCCACTGTTGTTTTCAGGCAAACAGGCAAATGTAGACGCAAGGTCCCACTGCTACTACATGCAGGTTAATAGATGAATATCAATTGAACATTAAACGAATTTGCTACTATTCTTTAGTTAGAGCTGTGTGAATTTTTAAATTCCTCTTTCACATGTGGCAGCTGCAACTCAGTGGTATTACTCTTGTCTCTGAGTCAGAAGGTTGTGGGTTTAATTTCTAGAGAGTCCCAGTCTGTGAAGGAGTGCTGGACTGTCAGAAGTGCCATGTTTCAGATAAGGCATTAAACTGTGACCCCCTTTTGCCCTGTCAGGTGGCTGTAAAAGATCCCAGGCATTATTCCTAAGAAGAGCAGGAGAGTTATCCTTGGTGTCCTGGTCAATATTTACCCCTCCACCAACATCACTGGCACAGATTATCTGGTCATTCTCAAATTGCTGTTTGTGGTGTGTGCAAATTGGCTGCCGTGTTTCTTGCATGTCTGCTAACAGTGACTGCACTTCAAAAAGTATTCCATTGACTGTAAAGCACCTTGTGATACCCCGAAGTCACGGGAAGCACTGGATAAATGCAAATCTTCTTTTATGTGAACAGGTGGATGGGACCTTGGTTTATAGTTTCACCCAAAATACCGCCAACAATGTGGCATTGCCCCAGACCTCATGGAAGTATCAGCACTGATTATGTGTTGAAGTCTTCGAGTGGGTTTCAGTGATAACACTCTGACCTCCGACTGGGAGCAGTGAGAGATCTTAATTCAAAAACTGATTTTATGGAAGTGTATGTTCAGCTTTCTTTAACATGAATGGACAGGGAACCACAAGGAAACATTTGTGACTTCCCAGTATTTCATCAGCGGTCAAAGATTAGCACAGGACTTTGAATTCTTAAATTTGGCCCTTTAGTGCCTCTGATTATTTTGATTATTATCTGCACATTTTCAAATAGTTTGAATGGTTTTGAATTCAATTTCCTAACCTGTAATGAGTGAGCAGCAGTGGGAGTAAAGCAATTGATCTAAGTGCCTATTAGTTAAGAAGGAAATAAAGACCAGAGGAAGCTTTGCTCCAAACCTCCTGTAGAATGTTCTTATGTATGAATTACAGAGGACAGAATCAGACTCAGAATCAGAATCAGACTCAACTAGTCCCAACAGTTAAGCAGCTTGTCAGCTTATAGGGCAATTGGGATTTTGGGTGATAGTGCGAAATGGATGGTATTGATTAATCTGCGCTTTTATACATCTCTCCTGATTTTCATAGAAACATAGAGCAGGAGTATGCCATTTGGCCCTTCAAGCCTACTCCGCCATTCAATATGATCATGGCTGATCCTCTATCTCAACGCCATGCTCCCACTCTCTCCCCATTCCCCTTGATGCCCCTATTATCCAAAATTTTATCAGTTTCTTTCTTGAATATACTCAGTGACCCAGCCTCCACAGCCTTCTGTGGTAGAGAATCCCACAGGTTGACCACCCTTCGAGTGAAGACATTTTTCCTCAACTCAGTCATAAATGGCCTGCGCCATGTCCTGAGACTGTGGCTGCTGGTTCTAGACTCCGCAGCCAGGGGAAATATCGTCCCTGCATCCAGTCTGTCTAGCCCTGTTAGAATTTTATATGTTTCAATCAGATCCCTTCTCACTCTTCTAAACTCTAGTGAATACAGGCCCAGTAGAACCAATCTCTCCTCATATGACTGTCCTGCCTTACCGGTATCAGCCTAGTGAACCTTCGCTGCATTCCCTCTATGGCAAGTATATCCTTTCTTAGATATGGAGACCAAAACTGCACGCAATACTCCAGGTGTGGTCTCACCAAGGCCTTGTATAACTGCAGTAAGACATTCCTTCTTCTGAACTCAAATCCTCTTGCAATGAAAGCCGACATACCATTTTCCTTTCTGCTTGCTGCATCTGCCTGTCTACTTTCATTGGCTGGTGTACAAGGACACCCAGATCCCTTTGCACATCCACATTTCCCACTATATCAGCATTTAAATAATACTCTGCCTTTCCATTTTTCACACCGAAGGGTATAATTTCATATTTATCCACGTTATACTGCATCTGCCATTTGTTTGCCCAGACACACAACTTGTCTAAATCACCCTGGAGCCTTCTTGCATCCTCCTCACTACTCAATCCCACCCAGTTTTGTGTCATCAGAAAACTTGGAAATATTGCAATTGGTTCCTTCATCCAAGTCATTTATATATATCGTGAATAGCTGGGGCTCAAGCATTGATCCATATGGTACACCACTGGTCACTGCCTGCCACCTGGAAAAAGACATTTATTCCCACTTTCTGTTTCCGGTCTGTCAACCAACTCTTAATCCATGCCAGTGTAATACCCCTAATCCCATGTGCCTTAATTTTGCCCACAAGCCTCTTATGTGGGACCTTATCTAAAGCCTTTTTGAAACCCAAATACACCAAATCCACTGGTTCTCCCTTATCTATTCTACTAATTACATCCTTAAAAAAAACTCCAGTAGATTAGCTAAGCATGATTTCCCTTTCATAAATCTATGCTGACTTTGTTTAATCCCATTAATGCTTTCCAAGTTTTCTGTTACCACGTCTTTTGTGATAGACTCCAGCATTTTCCCCACTGATGTTAGGCTAACTGGTCTGTAATTCTCTGTTTTTTCTCTCCCTCCTTTTTTAAGTAGTGAGGTTACATTTGCCACACTCCAATCTGTAGGAACTGTTCCAGAGTCTATAGAATTTTTGAAGATGACCACCAATGCACCCAATATTTCCAGGGTCACTTCTTTTAGTACTTCTTAGTACTGTCAGGCTCTGGGGATTTTTCAGCCTTTAACCCCATTAACTTTTCTAGCACCATTTTTTTTACTAATACTGGTTTTCTTCAATTCCTCCATCTCACTAAACCCTTGGTTCCCTAACATTTCTGGCAAATTATTTGTGTCCTCTTCTGTGAAGACAGAACCAAAATATGTGTTCGATTCTTCTGCCATTTCGTTGTTCCCCATTATAATTTCCCCCATTTCTGACTGTGCGTTTGTCTTCACTAATCTTTTTCTCTTCACATATTTATAGAAGCTGTTACAGTCAGTTTTTATGTTCCCTGCAAGTTTACTTTCATACTCCATTTTCCCCTTCTTGATCAATCTTTTTGTCCACTTTTACTGAATTCTAAACAGTTCACAATCCTTAGGCTTGCTGCTTTATCTGGCAATTTTATATGTCTCCTCTTTGGATCTAAAACTATCCCTAATTGAGCCACCTTTCCTGTTTTATTTTTGCACCAGACAGGAATGAATAATTGTTGTAATTCATGCATATGTTCCTTAAATATTAGCCATTGCCTATCCACTGTCAACCTTTTTAGGAAGGTTCTCCAATCCATCATTGCCAACTCGCATCTCATATCCTTGTAGTTCCTTTTAATTAAATTCAGAACCTAGTTTCGAATTTAACTTCTTCAGTCTCCAGCCTAATGAACAATTCTATCATTTTATGGCCGCTCTTCCCCAAGGGACCCCCCCACAACAAGATTGTTAATTAATCCTTTCTCATTGCACAATACCCAGTCTAGCTTGGCCTGCTCTCTAGTTGGTTCCTCAACGTATTGGTCTAAAAAAACCATCATGTACACACTCCAGGAAATCTTCCTCTACAGTATTATTGCCAGCTTGGTTTGTCCAGTCTATATGTAGATTAAAGTCACACATGATTACAGTTGTACCCTTACTACATGTGTCTCTAATTTCCTGCTTAATGCCTTCCCTTACATCTCCATTACTGTTTGGAGGCCTATAAACAACCCCTACCAACATTTTCTGCCCCTTGGTGTTTCTTACCTCCACCCACACAGACTCCACATCATGATTTCCTGAACCAATATCCTTCCTCGCTATTGCATTGATTTCCTCCATTAATAACAATGCTACCCCACCTCCTTTCCCTGTTTGTCTGTCCTTCCTAAATATTGAATAGCCCTGGATGTTCAGTTCCCATCTTTGGTCACCCTGCAGCCATGTCTCCATAATTGCAACTATATCATAACCGTTTATAGCTATTTGCGCTGTCAATTCATCTATCTTATTAAAAATGTTCCGTGCATTAAGATACAATGTCTTTAGTCTTGTCTTTTTAACCTTGCTAGTCATCTTGGCCTTATTTTGTACGATTACCCCATTTGTTTTTCGCCTTTGTTTTTTCTGCCTTCCACTTTTGCTTCTTACTTTTCTGTCTTTTGTTTCTATCCTTGTTTAACCTCTCCTCTGTCTCCCTGCTCAGGTTCCCACCCCCCTGTCATTCTGGTTTAAACACTCCCCGACCACAATAGCAAACAGGAAACCCCCCCTCCCCCCCGAGGACATTGGTCCTGGTCCTGACCAGATGCAACCCATCCTGTTTGTTCTGGTCCCACCTCCCCAGAACCAGTCCCAATGTCCCAGGAATCTGAATCCCTCTCCCCTTCACCATTTCTTCAGACACATATTCATCTAATATATCCTGTTATTTCTACTCTCGCTAGCACGTGGCACTGGTAGCAACCCGGAGATTACTAACTTTGAGGTCCTACTTTTTAATTTATGTCCTAATTCCCTATATTCAGCTTGTAGGACCTCATCCCTTTTTTTATCTATGTCATTGGCACCAGTATGTACCATGACCACTGGCTGTTCACCCACCCCCTTCAGAATGACCTGCAGCCTCTCAGAGACATCCTTGACCCTGGCACCAGGGAGGCAACATACCATCCTGGAGTCTCTTTTGAAGCCGCAGAAATGCCTGTCTGTTCCCCTTACTATTAAATCCCCTATCACTATAGCCCAGCCACTCTTCTTACTCCCTTCTTGGACTTAGCTCCTGCTGCTTTCCCTGAGAAGACCACCCCCCCCACAACAGCATCCAAAATAGTATACCTGTTAGAAAGAGGGATGGCCACAGGGGACTCCTGTACTACCTGCCTTCCTCTACCCTGCCTGGTGGTCACCCATCCTCTTTCTGCCTGTTCAGTCTTTACCTGCTGTGTGACCACCTCACAGAATTTGCTGTCCGTGATAATCTCAGCATTGTGGATGCTCCACAATGAATCCACCTGCAGCTCCAGCTCAAAAATATGGTTAGCCAGTAGCTGCAGCTGGACACACTTCTGCACACATGGTGGCCAGGGACACTGGAAGTGTCCATGACTTCCCACATAGCATATCATGGGTGCAAGCTCTGCTGCATGGCTTCCCTTTAGATTAAACTCGTTAGTTACTCCCTTTAAAGAATACTAATTACGCTAGGGACCTTATTCCACTCCAAACACTCCCACTACGGTCCAAAGTCCTCACCTTATTTTTTTTAAACTAATGGACTGCAGCAATTTAATTAGTAGAAAAAGTAGAAGTAGAAGAACTCATCTGACCCTACTCACCAATCAGCTGCCTCCCCTGCATCATGTCACTTTTTGAATCATGACGTCCTTGCACTGCTTTCAGCCCCGAGTCCGCTCTTTTTGAATCTCCGATCTCTCAGCTCCCATTCTTTTTAATAAGGCTGTCGGTCCTCTCAAACTGCCTCCCGGTCCCACTCTGGGGGATCACCAACTGTTTTATTTGCTTCCCCGCTTTTGCGCTGTTTCCCATTTACTTTCGTGGAAGTTAATTTTGTTTAATGAGCAGCTAAATCAATATTGTTAAAAACAACACAAAAACAGAATTACCTGGAAAAACTCAGCAGGTCTGGCAGCATCGGCGGAGAAGAAAAGAGTTGACGTTTCGAGTCCTCATGACCCTTCGACAGAACTTGAGTTCGAGTCCAAGACAATATTGTCTCTTTTGCACTTTCAGCAAAATCACCCCAATGCTATTCACTCTTACAAAAGATGACCTCTTTTGTGACCTATTAGAGGGCCTGTTATGAGCTAAATAATGACCTTGTCCTTGATCATACAAAGATGCAATAGATATTCCAGCATTAGCATATAGTACATCAGTGAACTACTGAATAATTAAAAGGTTACCAGGTGCCTGACTTAATTTGAAAATTCTCTTGCCCTCTCCATATATTTTGTTCCACCTATTTCTTCAACATCTAGGCAACTGGTCATCCATTTTGAATTTGCAAGAGGTTGCAACTGTCTCTATCAGGCATCAAATGCACTTTTTTGATACTGCATAATAAAGGAAAGTGCCTTCAATTTGTGAACACATATTACAAAAACAAGCTTTTTTCCTGATTGGGTACAACTGATACTGTTACTTCAGAGTTATTTACTTTTTGTTGTAAGGGTGGCTGTGTTGTACTATTAAAGATAGAATTGAACTGTAGACACTTATTGGGTGGAAATGTTAAGTTTATTTACTTCATACTCAGCAGTAACTACACGTGTGCTTTCAACTCCAACTCCATCTCTACACTGTCTGCTGAGGTAGCCCATGCTACACTCCTATTGGTTATTACAGATCATATGATCTTTCCTAACATTCATTTTCTTAAAGGCACATTACACATTACATAAAACCATAATTATTACATTCCTCCCCCTTTAACTCGACTACGCATATTATATTTACAAGGCATATTTACACTGGGTAAGCAATTTACAAGTTCAGTCTTTCAGGTGGTTTTCTGGTACGTGTGGAATGTCACAGCTCCACAACTTCAGATTCTTTGTCAGGAACCTCCTTTTCCAGAGTTGCCTGAACATCAGGTGCTTTGGTGGGCACTTGCAATTCTGTATCCTCAACTTTTTCAGGAACGCCAGACATGTCAGTCCTGGGTTGAGTAATCTCAACAGGAAATGTAGGTTTCGTCATGATCACTAATGGAACCAAATTTTAGTGACTTGCCTCTCTCCTCCTTAAATGGTCCACATCTTTACAGATGATCCGGCCTTCCACCTCCACATGATAAGATAGAGGTCCAGTCACTGCTCTTATTTCACCCGGTAAACACTTTGGTCCTTCCCTGAAGTTTTTTACATATACCGACTTTCCCACGGTAAATTTTCTCTCACGACTATGCCAGCCGTGTCTAGTTTTCTGGCTTCCCTGACTCTTTTCCATCTTCCCCTCCAAATTCTGCATTTTTAAGCTCAATCTCATCCATTCAACAATAACTCCATAGGTGTGATGCCTTTTATTGTGTGAGGGGTAGTACTGTAATGAAAAAGCATGCTAGCTTGGTTGCCGAGGAATCACCAGTTAGTTTTCTCATGCCTGCCTTGAACGTTTGAACCACCCTTTCAGCCAGTCCATTTGAGGGAGGGTGGTAAGATGCAGTTTTTACATATGTGCTATCACTGAGGCTGATAAATCATTGAAACTCAGCACTCGTAAATGCCGTACCGTTATCAGAAATGACTATTTCTGGTAGTCCATTAATGGCAAAACTCTGACATAGTTTCTCAATTGTAGCCGAAGACGTTGGTGACTTCACCTCATATACATCCAACCATTTTGAATGGACGTCAACAATGAGCAGAAACATTGTCCCCAGGAAAGGTCCAATGCAGTCCAATGCAGTAACAACACCCAGGATCTACCTGACCGCTCCCATGGCTGTAATGGGAATGTCACTGGCAACTTTTGCAGTTGCTGACATTGTACACAATTCTTTACCATACTCTATTTCGCCACTTATCCCTGGCCACCATGCATAGCTGCGTGCTATGGTCTTCATTCGGGAAATTCCTGGATGGGCACTGTGTAGTTCAATTAAAAGTGGCTCCCTTCCCTTTGGAGGAACTATCACTCGCGCACCCCACAATAGGGCGCTATCTTGGCTGGTTTCATTTCATCAATTACAGGCTCCTGTTACCGATCATGTCACACTTGTTCTCATATGTAAGATAGGACTGGGTCTGAACTTGTCCAGTTTCTGATCTGTCGAGCGCACACCCTGGGGAGGAACCTAAGAAATTTAACAGTAAAATGAGTTCTTGTGGAACTGGGACATACTCATCATTTTCTTAAAAAGGCAAAGTACTAAGAGCATCAGTGTTTGTGATTTGAATGCCAAGCCTATGTAGGAAAGTATGTTCGTATATTGCCAGAATTAAGGCCCTATTAGTGTTTCTGTATCTTACTTCTATGTACCTTCTTCTTTCTAGAGCAGACTTCAATCTTGGCCTTCTTCTTGACTTCATTATTGGCCAGACTTCTCTCAGATGCAAGCTCAACTTGTCTGAGCTCAGTGGCTGAATCTCCCAAAATTTCATTATCTGTCTGCTTCTTGGAAAATTCTGCGACTTTTACTTCCAAAGCCTCTTTGGCTTCATTTAGCTGATTCTTCTGCTCTTCTGTCTATTTTTGTTGCTGCCTCTTGGAAAACTGAGCACCAACGTGTCTTCTCCGCCAACTCATACTTCAATTTATTCAGTGAAGTGCTGAATTCTTTTTGTTTCTCTTCATACTTTTCCAGAGGTACAAACTCTGGCTTGAGGGCATCTTGTAGTGTGTGAGAGTCTTTCAACAAGTTTTCTTTTTCCCTGCAAAGGTTGCTTACCTCATCTCGAACTCTGTCATCAAGCAGGGTCTCTTCAAGTTTCTTCTGCTGTTATTCCAGGTTTTGGCTTAAGACAGCCTGTACTTCTTCAGATTGTTGACTCCTTACACAGTCCTTTTCCAAAACAGGAACGCTTCCAGCTTCCTATTGGAGTCCCAGTGGCCAATCAAGGTTGATTTCCCTTTTGCCCTAGAAGGCTTGGTCTTCTGCCTCTCAATACCAACACTGGTAGCTTTGCTGACTGACTTTCATAATGTACAGTTACTCTGCTTATGCCTTTTACTTGAATGTCTTCACTCATATATGTTTTTAGCTTGGTGGGGCTGTTTGTTCTAAGCTTCAGTGATGTTCACCATTACTCAAATATCGGTACGTATGTTCCCCAATTACTGTTGTGGAAGCTCCCGTGTCCACTTCTATTTTAACAGGTTTGCCATTTACTTTCACTGTGACAAATATTGGTTCTGGCTTTCCAACTTTCAAATTAAACAATGAGTAAATGTCAGCATTTGCTGTTCCAGGCTCATCTACGTTGGGGTTCATTGTCATCCCAAATATTTAATATCCCAAAGGATTTTTTCATTGGGCTTCTTCTTTTGTATACAAGCGTGCTTGAATCTTTCCTCGCATTGCCTCATTATATGTACATTTTTATGACAATGGTAGCATTCAATTTTTTTAAACTGCCAATTGCTAAAGGACTGATTGTTTCCACCTCTATTAAAATTATTCTTCAATTTCACTGCTAAGTCATTTTTCTTTGGCTAGCTGTTTCCCGCTTCTTGGCAGAATCTTGCTTTTCCGTGTCACTTTCTCTTGAGGCTTCCCATCCGATGTGGAGGGCGGTGCCATTTTGCGCAACCTACGTTGCTTTTGAATCTCTTACTGCACTTTCCACAGCCAGCGCTATCTCTAGCGCCTTCTTGAAATCCAGATTCACTTTGGACAATAATCTTTTCTGAATAGTGTCCTCTTTTACACCACACACTAAACGATCTCTGAGAATGTTATTCAGAGTTGCACCAAACTCACAATGTTCTGTTAGCTGCTTCAAATTTGCCATGTAACATGCAATTGTCTTACCCGGGCTCTATTTTGAGAATTAAACCTGAACTTCTGCATTGTGACTGAGGGCTTAGGTTGAAAGTGACCCTTCACGAGGTCCACAAATTCATCAAAAGTCTTTGAAATTCGGGCACTGGGTGCTGTCAAACTTTGAATCAAACCATAGGTCTTGCTCCCACAAGCACTCAAACTCGCCTCTTCTCTTCCCCCATAATCCTGTTCGCTTGAAAGAAGTATGTGAAGCATTCTATGTATTGAAACCAATCGTCTGTCGCTGGTTCAAAAGGAGCAATTCTCCTGAGCTGCAGCATTTTGAGAGAGGGTAACTTCTGCAATTCAACGGAGTTTGATACTTACAATCACTGGGCGAGATACAGTGCCGATTTCTTTCTAACTTGATTTCTTCTGTTCAATCCTGTTTTATCTTCATTGCCAATTTGTTGTATGGGTGGCTGGGTTCTGCTGTTAGTAATAAGTTGAACTGCAGACACTTCTTGGGTGGAAACATTAAATTTATTTACAACATACTCAGTAGTAAGTATACGTGTATTTTCAATGCCAACTCCATCTCTACACTGTCAGCTGAGGTAGTCCATGCTACTCTCCTATTGGTTACTGCAGATCATGTGATCTTTACTAACACGTATTATTCTTAAAGGTACATCATAAGCTAAATGAAACCGTAATTACTACGCTTTTGTTTTCTTATCTTTTTGGATATAAGGCATTTTCAAATTTACAATGTGATGTTGATGTTGAATCCTGAATTGTCCTTTTTAATTTGGAACACTTCTGACCCTTTGGGATATTAAAATGACTTGTGAGGTCTGTGAAAATGACTTTAACCTGGGCCCTAAATGAGACTGCTTGATCATTGCAAATTGCAAAAACTGTCAGTCTGAATTAAGGATGAAAAGTCTAAATTGTATCAAATTAAGATAAATTGAATGGAGTGGAATCTAGTCAGAGGGAGAAGTATGTAAAGTGATAGTGATTGGGAATTAATTGGAGGCTACACAAATGTTTATGAATAAAAAACATATCTATGTTCAAATGCCACTCTAATGCATAGGTTGACTTACACTCACTGTAATTTTGTGCATTTGATAACAAGATGTATACTGAGTGAAGCAACGGGCAGAATTTTCCATTTATGAGACTAAGTGCAGTGGTGGGCGGTTTCAGCAGTGCCCAGCCCGCTGGCAGGAATGGTGAAAAATGGCACTCGATTTCTCACTTGGAAGCTCATTACTTATGCACTGTCGAGTATTGGGCTGAATCACCTGGTGGGTCAGGAGCTGATTCGTCTGCCCGCAGTCAGCTGGCAAGGTCGAAGGTCCGGGCACCACATTTAAACGTCAGTCCAACACATATTTCTCACTCTCTCCAGCCCACCTGTCTTCAGGACACATCTTCCAGCCACAAGGAGAAGGCCAAATGTCTCAGGAAGGAGGCTGCACCCTGCTTCACCCACCAGGTCTTATAGCCCTTGATCAGAGGAGTCCGGGCGCACAGGAATGCCCTGTATCCCAGGGATGGCTACAGGAAGCACAGCAGCCTCACCTCTCCAGCCTGGGAGGCTGTCACAGTGCAGGTCAGCATGGTTGGCACTGTGCCCAAAATGCCATCCAGTTCAGAGAGAGGGTGAATGATCTCATCTACTCTGCCAGGGTAAGTCATTCTACAACTTCCTCCAATATCAAACTCTCATCATAGCATCATGCACTCAAAAGGCAACTCTCTTCAGGGATCTCACACAGCCATTAGCGGAGGACACATATCAACACTCGTTCTCTCACCAAGACGTTCACATCACCACCATCCCATCTATCATGTTGCTCACACTCCATCCTCTGGCTCTTCTGGGGAGGGCTCACCACAAACAGGGGACTTGCATCTCACCCAACCTCTGCTCCATCCCTTCTCAGCACCTGCCTTTCTTTCTCCTTCATACAGGCCAAGCTGGTGCACAACAGGCGCGAGAGATCGCAGACCGTGGGAGGGGCAGCCGATATCATCGCCCTCACTGAGTTTGAGTAGGCTGCAGCCGAACTGGCTTGGGAGGGCAGGGATTGCTCCTGTGGGCAAGGGGAGATCAGTTTCTCCTAGCAACTTAGGACAGATCACAGCTCCATCACTTCATCAAATCCTGACAATCACAGTGAGTCACAAGGCAGCCTTATCTAGCTCATGCTCATTAGCCGAAACTCTATTTTCCATTTTCTAGGCACCAGCCGATTGTAGCCCACAAGGCAGCCAAGCCAGTCCAGGTCCACAGGCCACCTCCAAAGAGGAAGCTCTGGAAGAAGTATCACTGCGCTCACACGCACCCTCCACCAGCTCAGAGACACAAATGTCGGTGGGGTACGGTTGTAGATTAGGCATGGGCTCACTTTCTGGGCAACGCCTCACTGACATGTCCCCACAGCAATCAGGGGCAGGGACAGTCCAGGTCTCCGGCACTCGGAGGGCTGCTGGAGAGCAGCCACTGCTCAGTCCAAGTCAGGTAATGAGCCTCTGGAAGCAGCCGCCAAATCAATGTGACAGATGGCGGAACTTCAGACAGAGACTCGACAGTCACTCAGCAGACTAGAGCGAACAATGGAGGAGTCCATCCGTTTTCAGTCTGATGTCATGGCTCCGATATGCAAGTGCCTTGATGTCACCAAGGGAAGGCTGGCAACCACCATGGAGACATTGATCCAGTAGGTGTTGCTGGATTTGCACTCAGCCCTGCACTCCATGGCCACACACCTTGGTGGGCACCATCAAGATGTAAGCGGCATGGGGACGAGGCACCTTGACCTCCCTCTAGGTGAATCATCTCCTGCAGGAGTCAGGGTGGAACCCTCAGACACCCACGAGGAGAATAAGCATCATTCAGGCACCACAAGGGCCTCCTCCTAAGACACTCCAAGGGTGAGCAGCCATTCACTGTCCACTCGGCCCATTACCCATCTACTCCAAAACTCGGAGGACTCTTCTGCCCCAGAGTAGGTGACCCTTATCAGGCTGGGGCCCTCCAAAGGACGTCCGCCAAGGTCATCACAGCCATCAGGACGTAGCAGTCAACAGGCTGCCTGTACCTCTGCTGCAGATGTCGGGGCTGCACCCAGGCATAGCAGTAACGTTAGGAAAGTTAAGAAATGTTGATGTTACTTTTGGGTCACAGGAGTGCTGTAACTGTAAATAAATTGCATTTTTGTGAATAAATTTGGTGGTTACGTGAATGTTTTGGTCAAATGAAGGTTTGTGATTTTGTACGTTGGAATCCTCTTATGGCGAGGTTTAGCTATCCTCCCAAACTATGATAGTGTACCACTGTGAGATTAACATTCATGTGATGTCAACCTCAGTTGAACTAGTATCTGCACCCTTGTGTGATGTCAGGGAGATGTGTTTAAATCATTACTTGAAGTATGTGATATAAGCGTTTCTAACCCTTCTTCCTCAAAGAACACCGTTGAGTGAGGACAGCTCATCTGCATTGATATTCTAGCAGCATTTGTGCCTCCTCAGTGGTAGTGGCAGAAGGCAAAACTTGCATGGGAGAAGGATACCTCGGCATGTCCACACCTCAGTCAGAGCAGGGTTTGCATCATTAGATAGCAGCGAAGGCTTCAAGTCTTCTCTCGCATCGTTCTTGTTTCTCAATGGACTCTCAGCTTCCAGAGTGAGCTCACTCACAGGGCCCACGTACCAAAGCAAAGATCATGGCCTGGTGATTCAGAAGGCCAGAACGTACAAGTGTGAATGGGGGACTTGTTCTCACTGCGAGTGGTTAGACATCCCTGAGATAAAAGGGAGTGGCATTGAGGGCTAGGAGAGATATGGCCATATGCCCTCATTTAACTTTATTCTTTCTGGAACCTGTCAGCAATTAAAGTGTCATGGGCATATCTCTCACGTCATCCTTCCTCCGTGGTGTGATTGCGTTCATACTGACCCTCAGCAGCCTCCTGATGTTCCAGGGCCTCTGGATCTTCATCTTCCAATGAGCTCTCATCCTCCTCCAGTTCACCTTCTGGCAGGGGTTCACCTCTTTGCATAGCCAGACTGTGAGGGGTGCAACACACTGCAGTGATGTGTGAAATCCTGTCAGGGGTGTATTGGAGTGAGCCAGCTGAGTGTTCCAAGCATCTGAAACGCAACTTCAGAAGTCCCATGGTCTGCTCTATAAGGGACTGTGTGCAGTTGTGAGTAGCATTGTACCTGTCCTCGGAATGACTCTGAGGCCAATGCACCACTGTCATCATCCCCAAGCAGCCATCCCTGCAGACATAAAGGCCCCTCAAAAATCTCAGGCACCTGGGAGGGGAGTGACTCAGGATGTAGGGGTCATGGCAACTCCCAGGATACCATGCACAAACGTGCAGTATGTGCTTCCGGTGATCACACACTAGTTGTACATTGATGGAATGATAGCCGTTGCAGTTTATAAACATTAGGGCCTGCTGCAATGGAGCCTGTATGGCCACATGAGTGTGGGGTATTGCACCCTGCACTCTTGGGAAGACTGAGATGGCGGTGAAGCCAGTGAATCTCACAGCCTGACTATCTTCATCCAGAGCAAAGCTGACATAATGATAGGTCTTCCTGTAAAGGACACCTGTGACCTCTTTCATGCATTGATGTGTTGCGGACTGAGAGGTGTCACACAGGTTCCCTGTTGATCCCTGGAAAGGCTCAGAGGCAAAGAAATTGAGCGCTGCGTTTACTTTCAGAGCCACCGGCAGGCGATACCTTCCAATTTCACGTGGTGTCAGATCTTCATGAAGATTGTGGTATATGTGATGTGCCAGAGCTCAGGACAAACATAGATGTACATGGCATTGCCCCTCACTCATTTGTAAATAGGAGATTCTTCTACGATAAACCCTAAGTCTTGCGAGTTGCCTCCGTTGCCTGATCCTCCCCTCCTGACCCTCCTGCTCATGCTCTGACTCCCCTTGCCCATGTACCTCCTGCTGGAGCTGTTGTGGCATTGCCTCTCTCCCCTTTGCCTTCTCCATTGCATTAGGATCCTGACAAAGGCAACACTGAGCCCTGGATCCATATGTGTTTTAGCCTTCTCTCTGAAAGAAACATTGAAAGCATTAATGGTCCAAGTGGAAAGAAGGTGAAGCTTAGAAGATGGAACATATGGAAACTGTGAAGAGTCCATAGTTTCTCCTGCCCTGCTTGCATGGTGCCGCCTTGTCCCTGAGACACTAGCACACACATTGAGGTGACCAAGATGACTCTCTGTGGGATGCTAAGGTTTAATGGAGATGAATGGCCCAACCTAGCTCCATGCTCCAATCTCTGATGTGGCATATTAATGACCAATCGGTTGCTCATGGTCAATGTGTGGATGCCCTTTGGCCCATTAGGAATATCAAATCAGGTAAACACATGGTGTCAACCCACTAGATTCTGAGCAGCCCTTTAACAGCGCTAATGAAGCCATTGGTTTTCAGTGACTTTCATCCCAAGGAGGTCTTCCTCCTTTCCCTCTAAGCAGACTCCTGTTCACTCTTGCAGCAACAAATTAGAGGGTAATCCCAGAAAGGCCCACTTGTGTTCGCTTTCCCCCCCCACAGCCATTTTACAGCCTTCTGTCCCCATTTCCCTCTTGTGTTCACTGTTCCTCCTCACAGCCCTTCCACAGCCTTCCTTTCCCATTGCCCACCTTATGTTTATCATCCCCACCATCGCCTGACACCCCACTCCCGTTGAAGTGCTAGTTTCTGCAAGTGGAGTTCTGCCTGACTACCACTGCACAGTGGTGTCCTTGTGGACAATGGGAGTAGAAGACCCAGCACTTCCCAACCCCAGCTGCAGTGTTGGTCACTGTCTGAAAGTGGAGGCCAGCATGAGTAACATAGCACAGTGCTGTCCCTCGGGATAATGTATGCCAAGAGCAGGAGGAGACCAACCCTACAACCTCAGTAGTGTGGCATTCATTTCAACAAGACCAGCGCAGTGCTATGGCAGGGAGGTTATGTATGTTGCGCTGACCTCAAAGTTACGAGCGAATTGAGGTCTGACTTGTGCACATCACTCCTTTTCAAATGTGTTTGGGCCCAATTTAATTTCACGCTGGCATGACAGAAGATTGGAAGGCGTGACGAGATCCCAGTGAGCAGCTGTTTTAATGAGCATTCATGAGATGTTAATAAATGCAAATGGCATTCATGCCAATAGTTGGCGGGATAACCGACCCGCCATCAGGAGAATTGCAAACTGTTTTTATACTGGCGGATTTCCAACCTTTTGCCTGTTGCTGGATTCCCTGCTCCCACCCACCATGAAACCCACTGCGGACAGCCTGGGAAAATTCCATCCACCGAGTGCAGGCAAGTTCCATACAATCAACATAACTTAGTAACACTGGAATGTAATTTCAGGAGAATATTGCGGGGGACTCTATAGGCTTTGCAACAGTACAAAAAGATTTCATTGTGTTGATATGCGGCCCATTTTTAAAACAGAAGGGTTATAGTGCTCTCATACTATCGATATATTATCGATGAAAAAAGACATGTCGAATCTTTTCATCTCACACTCATGAGGACAAATGCAAGAATGCCTTCTTGAACCACTGCAGTCCATGTGGTGCAGGTACACCCACAGTGCTATTATAAAGGGAGTTCCAGGACTTTGACCCAGCGACAGTGAAGGAACGGTGATATATTTCCAAGTCAGGGTGGTGAGTGACTTGGAGAGGAACTTGCAGGTGGTGGTGTTCCCATCTACCTGCTACCATTCTCCTTCTAGATGGTGGTGGTCATGTGTTTGGAAGGTGCTGTCTAAGGAACCTTAGCGAATTCCTGCAGTGCACCTTGTGGATGGTACACACTGCTACTACTGTGCCTCGGTGGTGGACGGAATGAATGTTTGTGGATGTGGTGCCAATCAAGCGGGCTGCTTTGTCCTGGACAGTGTCAAGCTTTTTGAGTGTTGTGGGAGCTGTACTCATCCAGGTAGTGGGCAGTATTCCATCATACTCCTGACTTGTGCCTCGTAGATGCGGACAGGCTTTGGGGAGTCAGGAGGTGAGTTACTCGCCGCAGGATTCCCAGCCTCTGGCTATTGTAGCCACAGTACTTATATAGCTGGACCAGGATGTTAATAGCGGGGGATTCAGTGATGGTAATGCCATTGAATGTCAAGGAGAGATAATTAAATAATCTCTTGTTGGAGATGATCATTGCCTGGCACTTGTGTAGCGCGAATGTTACATACCACTAATCAGCCCAAGCCTGAATGTTGCCCAGGACCCGTGACTTGTGGACACAGACTACTTCAGTATCTGAGGAATTGAGAATGGTGCTGAACACCGTGCAATCATCAGTGAGTATCGTCATTCATGACCTTATGATGGAGGGAAAGTCACTGATGAAGTAGCTGAAGATGGTTGGGCCCAGGACACCACCCTGAGGAACTCCTGCAGTGATGTCCTGGAGCTGAGATGACTGACCTCCAACAATCACAACCATTTTCCTTTGTGCTAGGTATGACTCCAACCAGTGGAGAGTTTTACCCCTGATTCCCATTGACTCCAGTTTTGCTGAGGCTCCTTGATGCTACGCTCCGTCAAATGCTGCCTTGATGTCAAGGGCAGTCACTTTCACCTCATCTTTTGAATTCAGCTCTTTTGTCCAAGTTTGAACCAAGACTGTAATGAAGTCAGGAGCTGAGTAACCCTGGCGGTACCCAAACTGAGTGTCAGTGAGCAGCTTATTGCTTGATAGCACTATCGAGAAGCCCTTCCATCACATTGCTAACAATCGAGAGTAAGCTGATGGGGCAGTAGTTGGCCAGGTTGGATTTGTCCTTTTTTTTTGACATACCTGGGCAATTTTCCACATTGCCGGGTAGATGCCAGTGTTGTAGCTGTACTGGAGCAGCTTTGCTAAGGGCGCGGCAAGTTCTGGAGCACAAGTCTTCAGTACTATTGCCAGAATATTGTCAGGGCCCATTGCCTTTGCAGTATCCAGTAGCTTCAGCCATTTCTTGATGTCATGTGGAGTGAATTGAATTGGCTGGGGACCTCCGGAGGCCGAGATGAGTCATCCACCTGGCACACTTCTGGCACAAGATGGTTGCAAATGCATCAGTCTTGTCTTTTTCTGGGCTCCCTCATCATTGAGGATGGGGATATTTGTGGAGCCTCTTTCTCCAGTTAGTTGTTTAATTGCCCATCACCATTCACGACTGGATGCAGCTGGTCTGCAGAGCTTAGATCTGATCTGTTGGTTGTGGGATCGCTTGGCTCTGTCTGTCCCATGTTGCTTCTCTGGTTAGCATGCAAGTAGTCCTGTGTTATCGCTTCAGCAGGTTGATGCTGCATTTTTAGGTATGCCTGGTGCTGCTCCTGTCATGCTCTCCTGCACTCTTCATTGAACTAGGTTGATCCCTGGCTTGATGGTAATGGTAGAGTGGGAGATATGCCAGGCCACGGGGTTACAGATTGTTTTTGAGTAGAATTCTGCTGCTGCTGATGACCCACTGTGCCTCATGGATGTTCTATTTGGGTTGCTAGATCCATTCAAAATCTATCCCATTTAGCATGGTGGTAGTGCCATGTAACACGATGGAGGATAACCTCAATGTGAGGAAGACAATTTCGTCTCCGCAAGGGCAGTGCGGTGGTCGCTCCTACCAATACTGTCATGGCAGCTGTGACAGGTATATTGAGGAGGACAAGGTCAAGTAGATATTTCCCTCTTGTTGGCTCCCTTACTACCTGCTGCAGGCCCAGTCTGGCAGCTATGGCCTTTAGGACTCAGCCAGTATTAATGCAGCCGGAGCACTGTTACTGATGGACATTGAAGACCACTGCCCCCTTCCCCATCAGACCACATTCTGTTCCCTTGTCACCCTCAATGCTTCTTCCAGTTGATGTTCAACTAGGAGTAGTTGTGAGTCGCCAGCTGAGGGTGGGGGGATGGGGGTGTGGTAGCTGGTAATTACAGGAAGTCTCCTTGCCCATGTTTGATTTGATGCCTCCCAACTGAACATCACTGTGCCGCCATCTCTGCTAGGCCTGTCCGTTCTGTGCTGCAAGCCGCACCCAGGGATGTCGATGGTGGTGCCTGGGACATTGTCTGTAAGGTATGGGGCAGAATTTTGCCCTCGTTGGTTGGGAGCGGCAGGCGGTCCCAGGAGCGCTCTCAAAGCCGACTGCCGCCCGCGACCGGGCGTGGACATCGCTTTCATGCTCGCTGGCCAATTAACGGCCAGCCAGCGTGAAAGGTGCGCTGCAGCACTGCTGGGGTGGGGGCAGGAGGAGCGCGTACGCGGAAATGTGTGCATGTGGTGGGTGTGCACAGTAAAAGCCCCCTGAGGCACAGAGCTGCCTCAGGGTGCTGAAGACTTTTAGCAATAAAAATAAAGATACTTCAAATAATGGAAACATGTCCCCTCATGTGACTCTATCACATGAGCAGGGCCATGTTAAATAGGAGCGTTAAAAGTTTTTGTTATTTTTTTAAATCTTTGGCTGAAACCTCATCCTGCCCATTGATGAAGTTTCACCAAAAATGTAAAGGCCGCTTGACCTTTTCGCCCGCCTGCCAACTGAATGGTTGGATGGATAGTGAAAAATTTGAGTCATTTAATTGAGTAAGGGCCTTACTAGGCTGCTTAATTGTTGGCGGACATGCTGCTGCTTCTCCTGCGCACCTGCCAGGCGAAATATTGCAAGAGTGTGCGATGACGTACGGACCCTTGCCCGATGTCATCGCACACTATTTCACTCTCGTTCGGGAGTCAGGTGTGCGCCCGCCCGACGAGAGGAAAACTCAGCCCATGATTCCGTGGGCATGACTGTATCAGGCTGTTGCTTGACTAGTCTGTGAGACAGCACTTCCAATTTTGGCACAAGCCATACGGGGCTGTATTTGTCACTGTTGCTTTCAGTGCCTTGGTCAATGCTGAGTGGTCTGTCAAGTTTCATTCCTTTTTTGGACTTTTTAGCAGTTTGATACACCTGAGCTTGCTAAGCTACTTCAGAGGGCATTATAGAGTCAACTACATTTCTGTGGGTCTGGAGTCACATCAAGATCAGGCCATATAAGGACAGCATATTTCCTTTCCTAAAGGGCATAAGTGAACCACATGGATTTTTCACTATCTGAATTCCAGATTTATTAATTGAATTTAAGTTGTACCAGCTGCTATTGTGGGATTTGAACACATGTCCCCAAAGCATTAGCCTGGGCAGTTAGATTAGTAATGCAGTGACATAACCACTACACTACAACCTCATTCATGCAGCTAACGTTAGACATTAGAGTTTTCACAGGTAGGTTGAGTGCAGTCAGTATTCTGCCTATTGCGAATAGACTCACGGACGTGATGTTTGATAGATCCGCCAGTTGTCAGGACAAACGGGCATTGCTCTGGCAATAAAATTCACATATCGCTTCATTCATTTATGTAGTAGGCAGAATGTTTATTTGGCTTGACAACAGCATCCTGTCAATGGAAAACACCACTCGTATTGCTACCTGATGGGAGAAGCTTGAAACAGCTAGCTTCATCTGTTACTCAAATTTTCCAGGGTAATGTGAGGTAGACTGGGTACTTTTCAGGTCTGCAAGTGGCAGCCTTAGGTCCATCCGTGAGTATGTACGCTTTACAGCGTGCAATGATCTGATCGGGCCAGCTATTATCCCTCAGGATAGCTTTGATGCGCTCTATTTCAGTGTCAATCTTGCAAGGTGAGCAAATGGCTCAGGCCCTATTTACAACATTGTCGATAAGGCCATGCATGGAGCGTGCGGAGCTGTAGAAATCCCAATGTGTACACTGACTAGCAAGGGTAGGATTGGGATAGACAGACGTAGAGAAACCAATAGCGGATTTCTCAAAATAGCACGTTGTAGAAAAGGAGGCTGCTCCATTGCAAAGGTGAATTCAAAGATGGAATGGAGAGGATTAAAGTGTCCAAGGAAATTTTTACTTACAGTTGCAGATTCAAATATAGCAAACATGTCATCCACGTGTTGGAAATATGCAAGGGGTAGGAACTTAGGATCATTCCATTGAAAAAGCATTTCTTGTGGAAAACGATGAAAATGTTAGTGAGAGCTGGGCCTAGAGACGATCCCATGGCAACACCATCTATTTTAGCATACATGGTAAAATTAAAGCTGAACTCAACTGCCTGTGTTGCCACGTTTATAAAATCAAAATATTTAGGAAATGGCGGCATGTCCAGATTGTCATGATATAGTGATGTGGCGCAAATGTATATGTTTTTCTTGAGTGGCACGTTGGTGAATAGACACACAATGTCGAATGAACACATAAATACAGCATTGCTATTGATATGCTGGGCGCAGATTGTATCATCACCTGTGTGACAGTGCTCTCACCCAATACCACCATGACTGTGTGCTAGTGATCTCATCCTATTGTATTATCACTATGTGACAGTGCTCTCACTCTGCTGTATTATCACTATGTGACAGTGCTCTCACTCTGGTGTATTATCACTATGTGACAGTGCTCTCACTCTGGTGTATTATCACTATGTGACAGTTCTCTCACTCTGGTGTATTATAACTATGTGACAGTGCTCTCACTCTGGTTTATTCTCTCTATGTGACAGTGCTCTCACTCTGGTGTATTATCACTATGTGACAGTGCTCTCACTCTGTATTATTACTATGTGACAGCGCTCTCACTCTGGTTTATTCTCTCTATGTGACAGTGCTCTCACTCTGTGTATAGCACTAAGTGACAGTGCTCTCACTCTGGTGTATTATCAGCATCTAAGAGTGCTCTCACTCTGCTGTATTATCACTATGTGACAGTGAACTCACTCTGGTGTATTATCACTATGTGACAGTGCTCTCACTCTGGTGTATTATCACTATGTGACAGTGCTCGCAATCTGTGTATTATCACTATGTGACAGTGCTCGCACTCTGTGTATTATCACTATGTGACAGTGCTCGCACTCTGTGTATTATCACCATGTGACAGTGCTCTTGCTCTGCTGTATTATCACTATGTGACAGTACTCTCACTCTGGTATATTACAACTATGTGACAGTGCTCTCACTCTGGTATATTATCACTATCTGAGAGTGCTCTCACTCTGTATATTATAACTATGTGACAGTGCTCTCACTCTGGTATATTATCACTATCTGAGAGTGCTCTCACTCTGTATATTACAACTATGTGACAGTGCTCTTACTCTGTATTATCACTATGTGACAGTGCTCTCACTCTGGTATATTATCATTATCTGAGAGTGTTCTCACTCTGTATTATCACTATCTGAGAGTGCTCTCACTCTGTGTATTATCACTATTTGACAGTGCTCACACTCTGGAGTATTATCGCTATCTGAGAGTGATCTCACTTTGTGTATTATCACTATGTGACAGTGCTCTCACTCTGTGTATTATAACTATGTGACAGTGCTTTCACTCTGGTTTATTCCCACTATGTGACAGTGCTCTCACTCTGTGTATTATCACTATGTGACAGTGCTCTCACGCTGGTGTATTTTCACTATGTGACAGTGCTCTCACTCTGGTGTATTCTCACTATGTGACAGTGCTCTCACTCTGTGTATTATCACAATGTGACAGTGTTCTCACTCTGGTGTATTATCATGATGTGACAGTGCTCTCACTCTGGTGTACTATCACTATGTGACAGTGCTTTCACTCTGGTATATTATAACTATGTGACAGTGCTCTCACTCTGTGTATTATCACTATGTGACAGTGCTCTCACTCTGGTGTATTATAACTATGTGACAGTGCTCTCACTCTGTGTATTATCACTATGTGACAGTGCTCTCGCTCTGCTGTATTATCACTATGTGACAGTGCTCTCACTCTGGTATATTATCATTATCTGAGACTGTTCTCACTCTGTGTATTATCACTATCTGAGAGTGCTCTCACTCTGTGTATTATCACTATGTGACAGTGCTCTCACTCTGGAGTATTATCGCTATCTGAGAGTGTTCTCAATTTGTGTATTATCACTATGTGACAGTGCTCTCACTCTGTGTATTATAACTATGTGACAGTGATCTCACTCTGGTTTATTCCCACTATGTGACAGTGCTCTCGCTCTGTGTATTATCACTATGTGACAGTGCTCTCACTCTGTGTATTATCACTATGTGACAGTGCTCTCATTCTGATGTATTATCACTATCTCAGAGTGCTCTCACTCTGTGTATTATCACTATGTGACAGTGCTCTCACTCTGGTATATTTTCACTATGCGACAGTGCTCTCACTCTGGTGTATTCTCACTAAGTGACAGTGCTCTCACTCTGTGTATTATCACGATGTGACAGTGTTCTCACTCTGGTGTATTATCACGATGTGACAGTGTTCTCACTCTGGTGTATTATCACTATGTGACAGTGATGTCACTCTGATGTATTATCATTATGTACCAGTGATCTCATTCTGGTTAATTCTCTCAATGTGAGAGTGCTCTCACTCTAGTGTATTATCACTATGTGACAGGGCTCTCACTCTGGTTTATTCTCAATATGTGGCAGTGCTCTCACTCTGGTTTATTCTCACTATGTGACAGTGCTCTCACTCTGGTGTATTATCACTGTGTGACAGTGATCTCACTCTGGTTTATTCTCACTATGTGACAATGATCTCACTCTAGTGTATTATCACTATGTGATAGTGCTCCCAATCTGCTATATTCTCACTATGTGACAGTGCTCTCACTCTGGGGCATTCTCACTATGTGACAGTGATCTCACTCTGGTTTATTCTCACTATGTGACAGTGCTCTCACTTGGGTGTATTATCACTATGTGAAAGTGCTCTCATTCTGGTATATTCTCACTATATGACAGTGCTCTCACTCTGGTGTATTATCACTATGTGACTGTGATCTCACCCAGATGCATTATCACGAAGTGACAGTGCACTCACTCTGGTGTATTTTCACTATGTGACAGTGCTCTCTCTCTGGTGTATTATCAGTATGCGACAGTGCTCTCGCTCTGCTGTATTATCACTATGTGACAGTGCTCTCACTCTGTATATTATCACTATGTGACAGTGCTCTCGCTCTGCTGTATTATCTCTGTGACAGTGCTCTCACTCTGGTATATTATAACTATGTGACAGTGCTCTCACTCTGGTATATTTTCACTATCTGAGAGTGCTCTCACTCTGTATATTATAACTATGTGACAGTACTCTCATTCTGTGTATTATCACTATGTGACAGTGCTCTCACTCTGGAGTATTATCGCTATCTGAGAGTGTTCTCACTTTGTGTATTATCGCTATGTGACAGTGCTCTCACTCTGTGTATTATAACTATGTGACAGTGCTCTCACTCTGGTTTATTCCCACTATGTGACAGTGCTCTCCCTCTGTGTATTATCACTATGTGACAGTGCTCTCACTCTGGAGTATTATCGCTATCTGAGAGTGTTCTCACTCTGTGTATTATCACTATGTGACAGTGCTCTCACTCTGGTTTATTCCCACTATGTGACAGTGCTCTCACTCTGTATTATCACTATGTGACAGTGCTCTCACTCTGTATTATCACCATGTGACAGGGCTCTTGCTCTGCTGTATTATCACTATGTGACAGTGCTCTCACTCTGGTATATTATAACTATGTGACAGAGCTCTCACTCTGGTATATTATCACTATCTGAGAGTGCTCTCACTCTGTATATTATAACTATGTGACAGTGTTCTCACTCTGTGTATTATCACTATGTGACAGTGCTCTCAGTCTGGTATATTATCATTATCTGAGACTGTTCTCACTCTGTGTATTATCACTATCTGAGAGTGCTCTCACTCTGTGTATTATCACTATGTGACAGTGCTCTCACTCTGTGTATTATAACTATGTGACAGTGCTCTCACTCTGGTTTATTCCCACTATGTGACCGTGCTCTCGCTCAGTGTGTTATCACTATGTGACAGTGCTCTCACTCTGTGTATTATCACTATGTGACAGTGCTCTCACTCTGATGTATTATCACTATCTCAGAGTGCTCTCACTCTGTGTATTATCACTATGTGACAGTGTTCTCACTCTGGTGTATTTTCACTATGCGACAGTGCTCTCACTCTGGTGTATTATCACGATGTGACAGTGCTCTCACTCTGGTATATTATAACTATGTGACAGTGCTCTCACTCTGTGTATTATCACTATGTGACAGTGCTCTCACTCTGGTGTATTATCACGATGTGACAGTGCTCTCACTCTGGTATATTATCATTATCTGAGACTGTTCTCACTCTGTGTATTATCACTATCTGAGAGTGCTCTCACTCTGTGTATTATCACTATGTGACAGTGCTCTCACTCTGGAGTATTATCGCTATCTGAGAGTGTTCTCAATTTGTGTATTATCACTATGTGACAGTGCTCTCACTCTGTGTATTATAACTATGTGACAGCGATCTCACTCTGGTTTATTCCCACTATGTGACAGTGCTCTCGCTCGGTGTATTATCACTATGTGACAGTGCTCTCACTCTGTGTATTATCACTATGTGACAGTGCTCTCATTCTGATGTATTATCACTATCTCAGAGTGCTCTCACTCTGTGTATTATCACTATGTGACAGTGCGCTCACTCTGGTGTATTTTCACTATGCGACAGTGCTCTCACTCTGGTGTATTCTCACTAAGTGACAGTGCTCTCACTCTGTGTATTATCACGATGTGACAGTGTTCTCACTCTGGTGTATTATCACGATGTGACAGTGTTCTCACTCTGGTGTATTATCACTATGTGACAGTGATCTCACTCTGATGTATTATCATTATGTACCAGTGATCTCATTCTGGTTAATTCTCTCAATGTGAGAGCGCTCTCACTCTAGTGTATTATCACTATGTGACAGGGCTCTCACTCTGGTTTTTTCTCAATATGTGGCAGTGCTCTCACTCTGGTTTATTCTCACTATGTGACAGTGCTCTCACTCTGGTGTATTATCAATGTGTGACAGTGCTCCCAATCTGCTATATTCTCACTATGTGACAGTGCTCTCACTCTGGGGCATTCTCACTATGTGACAGTGATCTCACTCTGGTTTATTCTCACTATGTGACAGTGCTCTCAGTTGGGTGTATTATCACTATGTGAAAGTGCTCTCATTCTGGTATATTCTCACTATGTGACAGTGCTCTCACTCTGGTGTATTATCACTATGTGACTGTGATCTCACCCAGATGCATTATCACGATGTGACAGTGCACTCACTCTGGTGTATTTTCACTATGTGACAGTGCTCTCTCTCTGGTGTATTATCAGTATGTGACAGTGCTCTCGCTCTGCTGTATTATCACTATGTGACAGTGCTCTCACTCTGTATATTATCACTATGTGACAGTGCTCTCGCTCTGCTGTATTATCTCTATGTGACAGTGCTCTCACTCTGGTATATTATAACTATTTGACAGTGCTCTCACTCTGGTATATTATCACTATCTGAGAGTGCTCTCACTCTGTATATTATAACTATGTGACAGTACTCTCACTCTGTGTATTATCACTATGTGACAGTGCTCTCACTCTGGAGTTTTATCGCTATCTGAGAGTGTTCTCACTTTGTGTATTATCACTATGTGACAGTGCTCTCACTCTGTGTATTATAACTATGTGACAGTGCTCTCACTCTGGTTTATTCCCACTATGTGACAGTGCTCTCCCTCTGTGTATTATCACTATGTGCCAGTGCTCTCACTCTGGAGTATTATCGCTATCTGAGAGTGTTCTCTCTCTGTGTATTATCACTATGTGACAGTGCTCTCACTCTGGTTTATTCCCACTATGTGATAGTGCTCTCACTCTGTATTATCACTATGTGACAGTGCTCTCACTCTGAAGTATTATCGCTATCTGAGAGTGTTCTCACTCTGTGTATTATCACTATGTGACAGTGCTCTCACTCTGGTGTATTCTCACTATGTGACAGTGCTCTCACTCTGTATATTATCACTATGTGACAGTGGTCTCACTCTGGTGTATTATCACTATGTGACAGTGCTCTCACTCTGTATTATCACCATGTGACAGTGCTCTTGCTCTGCTGTATTATCACTATGTGACAGTGCTCTCACTCTGGTATATTATAACTATGTGACAGTGCTCTCACTCTGGTATATTATCACTATCTGAGATTGCTCTCACTCTGTATATTATAACTATGTGACAGTGCTCTCACTCTGTGTATTATCATTATGTGACAGTGCTCTCACTCTGGTATATTATCAGTATCTGAGACTGTTCTCACTCTGTGTATTATCACTATCTGAGAGTGCTCTCACTCTGTGTATTATCACTATGTGACAGTGCTCTCACTCTGTGTATTATAACTATGTGACAGTGCTCTCACTCTGGTTTATTCCCACTATGTGACCGTGCTCTCGCTCAGTGTGTTATCACTATGTGACAGTGCTCTCACTCTGTGTATTATCACTATGTGACAGTGCTCTCACTCTGATGTATTATCACTATCTCAGAGTGCTCTCACTCTGTGTATTATCACTATGTGACAGTGTTCTCACTCTGGTGTATTTTCACTATGCGACAGTGCTCTCACTCTGGTGTATTCTCACTATGTGACAGTGCTCTCACTCTGTGTATTATCACGATGTGACAGTGTTCTCACTCTGGTGTATTATCACGACGTGACAGTGCTCTCACTCTGGTGTATTATCACTATGTGACAGTGCTCGCACTCTGTGTATTATCACTATGTGACAGTGCTCTCACTCTGTGTATTATCACTATGTGACACTGCTCTCGCTCTGCTGTATTATCACTATGTGACAATGCTCTCACTTTGGTGTATTATCACGATGTGACAGTGCTCTCGCTCTGGTGTATTTTCACTATGTGACAGTGCTCTCACTCTGGTGTATTATCAGTATGTGACAGTGCTCTCGCTCTGCTGTATTATCACTATGTAACAGTGCTCTCACTCTGGTTTATTCTCAATATGTGGCAGTGCTCGCACTCTGGTTTATTCTCACTATGTGACAGTGCTCTCACTCTGGTGTATTATCACTGTGTGACAGTGATCTCACTCTGGTTTATTCTCACTATGTGACAATGATCTCACTCTAGTGTATTATCACTATGTGATAGTGCTCCCACTCTGCTATATTCTCACCATGTGACAGTGTTCTCACTCTGGGGCATTCTCACTATGTGACAGTGATCTCACTCTGGTTTATTCTCACTATGTGACAGTGCTCTCACTTGGGTGTATTATCACTATGTGAAAGTTTCTCATTCTGGTGTATTCTCACTATATGACAGTGCTCTCACTCTGGTGTATTATCACTATGTGACAGTGCTTTCACTCTGGTGTATTATCACTATGTGACAGTGCTCTCGCTCAGCTGTATTATCTCTATGTGACAGTGCTCTCACTCTGGTATATTATAACTATGTGTCAGTGCTCTCATGCTGGTATATTATCACTATCTGTGAGTGCTCTCACTCTGTATATTATAACTATGTGACAGTGCTCTCACTCTGTGTATTATCACTATGAGACAGTGCTCTCACTCTGGTATATTATCATTAGCTGAGAGTGTTCTCACTCTGTGTATTATCACTATCTGAGAGTGCTCTCACTCTGTTTATTATCACTATGTGACAGTGCTCTCACTCTGGAGTATTATCGCTATCTGAGAGTGTTCTCACTTTCTGTATTATCACTATGTGACAGTGCTCTCACTGTGTGTATTATAACTATGTGACAGTGCTCTCACTCTGGTATATTCCCACTATGTGACAGTGCTCTCACTCTGTGTATTATCACTATGTGACAGTGCTCTCACTCTGGAGTATTATCGCTATCTGAGAGTGTTCTCACTTTGTGTATTATCACTATGTGACAGTGCTCTCACTCTGGTTTATTCCCGCTATGTGACAGTGCTCTCACTCTGTGTATTATCACTATGTGACAGTGCTGTCACTCTGAAGTATTATCGCTATCTGAGCGTGTTCTCACTCTGTATTATCACTATGTGACAGTGCTCTCACTCTGATGTATTATCACTAACTCAGAGTGCTCTCACTCTGTGTATTATAACTATGTGACAGTGCTCTCACTTGGGTGTATTATCACTATGTGAAAGTGCTCTCATTCTGGTGTATTCTCACTGTATGACAGGGCTCTCACTCTGGTTTATTCTCAATATGTGGCAGTGCTCTCACTCTGGTTTATTCTCACTATGTGACAGTGCTCTCACTCTGGAGTATTATCGCTATCTGAGAGTGTTCTCACTTTGTGTATTATCACTATGTGACAGTGCTCTCACTCTGAAGTATTATCGCTATCTGAGCGTGTTCTCACTCTGTATTATCACTATGTGACAGTGCTCTCACTCTGATGTATTATCACTAACTCAGAGTGCTCTCACTCTGTGTATTATAACTATGTGACAGTGCTCTCACTTGGGTGTATTATCACTATGTGAAAGTGCTCTCATTCTGGTGTATTCTCACTGTATGACAGGGCTCTCACTCTGGTTTATTCTCAATATGTGGCAGTGCTCTCACTCTGGTTTATTCTCACTATGTGACAGTGCTCTCACTCTGGTGTATTATCACTGTGTGACAGTGATCTCACTCTGGTTTATTCTCACTATGTGACAATGATCTCACTCTAGTGTATTATCACTATGTGATAGTGCTCCCAATCTGCTATATTCTCACTATGTGACAGTGCTCTCACTCTGGGGCATTCTCACTATGTGACAGTGATCTCACTCTGGTTTATTCTCACTATGTGACAGTGCTCTCACTTGGGTGTATTATCACTATGTGAAAGTGCTCTCATTCTGGTATATTCTCACTATATGACAGTGCTCTCACTCTGGTGTATTATCACTATGTGACTGTGATCTCACCCAGATGCATTATCACGAAGTGACAGTGCACTCACTCTGGTGTATTTTCACTATGTGACAGTGCTCTCTCTCTGGTGTATTATCAGTATGTGACAGTGCTCTCGCTCTGCTGTATTATCACTATGTGACAGTGCTCTCACTCTGTATATTATCACTATGTGACAGTGCTCTCGCTCTGCTGTATTATCTCTGTGACAGTGCTCTCGCTCTGGTATATTATAACTATGTGACAGTGCTCTCACTCTGGTATATTTTCACTATCTGAGAGTGCTCTCACTCTGTATATTATAACTATGTGACAGTACTCTCATTCTGTGTATTATCACTATGTGACAGTGCTCTCACTCTGGAGTATTATCGCTATCTGAGAGTGTTCTCACTTTGTGTATTATCGCTATGTGACAGTGCTCTCACTCTGTGTATTATAACTATGTGACAGTGCTCTCACTCTGGTTTATTCCCACTATGTGACAGTGCTCTCCCTCTGTGTATTATCACTATGTGACAGTGCTCTCACTCTGGAGTATTATCGCTATCTGAGAGTGTTCTCACTCTGTGTATTATCACTATGTGACAGTGCTCTCACTCTGGTTTATTCCCACTATGTGACAGTGCTCTCACTCTGTATTATCACTATGTGACAGTGCTCTCACTCTGTATTATCACCATGTGACAGGGCTCTTGCTCTGCTGTATTATCACTATGTGACAGTGCTCTCACTCTGGTATATTATAACTATGTGACAGAGCTCTCACTCTGGTATATTATCACTATCTGAGAGTGCTCTCACTCTGTATATTATAACTATGTGACAGTGTTCTCACTCTGTGTATTATCACTATGTGACAGTGCTCTCAGTCTGGTATATTATCATTATCTGAGACTGTTCTCACTCTGTGTATTATCACTATCTGAGAGTGCTCTCACTCTGTGTATTATCACTATGTGACAGTGCTCTCACTCTGTGTATTATAACTATGTGACAGTGCTCTCACTCTGGTTTATTCCCACTATGTGACCGTGCTCTCGCTCAGTGTGTTATCACTATGTGACAGTGCTCTCACTCTGTGTATTATCACTATGTGACAGTGCTCTCACTCTGGTATATTATCATTATCTGAGAGTGTTCTCACTCTGTATTATCACTATCTGAGAGTGCTCTCACTCTGTGTATTATCACTATTTGACAGTGCTCACACTCTGGAGTATTATCGCTATCTGAGAGTGATCTCACTTTGTGTATTATCACTATGTGACAGTGCTCTCACTCTGTGTATTATAACTATGTGACAGTGCTTTCACTCTGGTTTATTCCCACTATGTGACAGTGCTCTCACTCTGTGTATTATCACTATGTGACAGTGCTCTCACGCTGGTGTATTTTCACTATGTGACAGTGCTCTCACTCTGGTGTATTCTCACTATGTGACAGTGCTCTCACTCTGTGTATTATCACAATGTGACAGTGTTCTCACTCTGGTGTATTATCATGATGTGACAGTGCTCTCACTCTGGTGTACTATCACTATGTGACAGTGCTTTCACTCTGGTATATTATAACTATGTGACAGTGCTCTCACTCTGTGTATTATCACTATGTGACAGTGCTCTCACTCTGGTGTATTATAACTATGTGACAGTGCTCTCACTCTGTGTATTATCACTATGTGACAGTGCTCTCGCTCTGCTGTATTATCACTATGTGACAGTGCTCTCACTCTGGTATATTATCATTATCTGAGACTGTTCTCACTCTGTGTATTATCACTATCTGAGAGTGCTCTCACTCTGTGTATTATCACTATGTGACAGTGCTCTCACTCTGGAGTATTATCGCTATCTGAGAGTGTTCTCAATTTGTGTATTATCACTATGTGACAGTGCTCTCACTCTGTGTATTATAACTATGTGACAGTGATCTCACTCTGGTTTATTCCCACTATGTGACAGTGCTCTCGCTCTGTGTATTATCACTATGTGACAGTGCTCTCACTCTGTGTATTATCACTATGTGACAGTGCTCTCATTCTGATGTATTATCACTATCTCAGAGTGCTCTCACTCTGTGTATTATCACTATGTGACAGTGCTCTCACTCTGGTATATTTTCACTATGCGACAGTGCTCTCACTCTGGTGTATTCTCACTAAGTGACAGTGCTCTCACTCTGTGTATTATCACGATGTGACAGTGTTCTCACTCTGGTGTATTATCACGATGTGACAGTGTTCTCACTCTGGTGTATTATCACTATGTGACAGTGATGTCACTCTGATGTATTATCATTATGTACCAGTGATCTCATTCTGGTTAATTCTCTCAATGTGAGAGTGCTCTCACTCTAGTGTATTATCACTATGTGACAGGGCTCTCACTCTGGTTTATTCTCAATATGTGGCAGTGCTCTCACTCTGGTTTATTCTCACTATGTGACAGTGCTCTCACTCTGGTGTATTATCACTGTGTGACAGTGATCTCACTCTGGTTTATTCTCACTATGTGACAATGATCTCACTCTAGTGTATTATCACTATGTGATAGTGCTCCCAATCTGCTATATTCTCACTATGTGACAGTGCTCTCACTCTGGGGCATTCTCACTATGTGACAGTGATCTCACTCTGGTTTATTCTCACTATGTGACAGTGCTCTCACTTGGGTGTATTATCACTATGTGAAAGTGCTCTCATTCTGGTATATTCTCACTATATGACAGTGCTCTCACTCTGGTGTATTATCACTATGTGACTGTGATCTCACCCAGATGCATTATCACGAAGTGACAGTGCACTCACTCTGGTGTATTTTCACTATGTGACAGTGCTCTCTCTCTGGTGTATTATCAGTATGCGACAGTGCTCTCGCTCTGCTGTATTATCACTATGTGACAGTGCTCTCACTCTGTATATTATCACTATGTGACAGTGCTCTCGCTCTGCTGTATTATCTCTGTGACAGTGCTCTCACTCTGGTATATTATAACTATGTGACAGTGCTCTCACTCTGGTATATTTTCACTATCTGAGAGTGCTCTCACTCTGTATATTATAACTATGTGACAGTACTCTCATTCTGTGTATTATCACTATGTGACAGTGCTCTCACTCTGGAGTATTATCGCTATCTGAGAGTGTTCTCACTTTGTGTATTATCGCTATGTGACAGTGCTCTCACTCTGTGTATTATAACTATGTGACAGTGCTCTCACTCTGGTTTATTCCCACTATGTGACAGTGCTCTCCCTCTGTGTATTATCACTATGTGACAGTGCTCTCACTCTGGAGTATTATCGCTATCTGAGAGTGTTCTCACTCTGTGTATTATCACTATGTGACAGTGCTCTCACTCTGGTTTATTCCCACTATGTGACAGTGCTCTCACTCTGTATTATCACTATGTGACAGTGCTCTCACTCTGTATTATCACCATGTGACAGGGCTCTTGCTCTGCTGTATTATCACTATGTGACAGTGCTCTCACTCTGGTATATTATAACTATGTGACAGAGCTCTCACTCTGGTATATTATCACTATCTGAGAGTGCTCTCACTCTGTATATTATAACTATGTGACAGTGTTCTCACTCTGTGTATTATCACTATGTGACAGTGCTCTCAGTCTGGTATATTATCATTATCTGAGACTGTTCTCACTCTGTGTATTATCACTATCTGAGAGTGCTCTCACTCTGTGTATTATCACTATGTGACAGTGCTCTCACTCTGTGTATTATAACTATGTGACAGTGCTCTCACTCTGGTTTATTCCCACTATGTGACCGTGCTCTCGCTCAGTGTGTTATCACTATGTGACAGTGCTCTCACTCTGTGTATTATCACTATGTGACAGTGCTCTCACTCTGATGTATTATCACTATCTCAGAGTGCTCTCACTCTGTGTATTATCACTATGTGACAGTGTTCTCACTCTGGTGTATTTTCACTATGCGACAGTGCTCTCACTCTGGTGTATTATCACGATGTGACAGTGCTCTCACTCTGGTATATTATAACTATGTGACAGTGCTCTCACTCTGTGTATTATCACTATGTGACAGTGCTCTCACTCTGGTGTATTATCACGATGTGACAGTGCTCTCACTCTGGTATATTATCATTATCTGAGACTGTTCTCACTCTGTGTATTATCACTATCTGAGAGTGCTCTCACTCTGTGTATTATCACTATGTGACAGTGCTCTCACTCTGGAGTATTATCGCTATCTGAGAGTGTTCTCAATTTGTGTATTATCACTATGTGACAGTGCTCTCACTCTGTGTATTATAACTATGTGACAGCGATCTCACTCTGGTTTATTCCCACTATGTGACAGTGCTCTCGCTCGGTGTATTATCACTATGTGACAGTGCTCTCACTCTGTGTATTATCACTATGTGACAGTGCTCTCATTCTGATGTATTATCACTATCTCAGAGTGCTCTCACTCTGTGTATTATCACTATGTGACAGTGCGCTCACTCTGGTGTATTTTCACTATGCGACAGTGCTCTCACTCTGGTGTATTCTCACTAAGTGACAGTGCTCTCACTCTGTGTATTATCACGATGTGACAGTGTTCTCACTCTGGTGTATTATCACGATGTGACAGTGTTCTCACTCTGGTGTATTATCACTATGTGACAGTGATCTCACTCTGATGTATTATCATTATGTACCAGTGATCTCATTCTGGTTAATTCTCTCAATGTGAGAGCGCTCTCACTCTAGTGTATTATCACTATGTGACAGGGCTCTCACTCTGGTTTTTTCTCAATATGTGGCAGTGCTCTCACTCTGGTTTATTCTCACTATGTGACAGTGCTCTCACTCTGGTGTATTATCAATGTGTGACAGTGCTCCCAATCTGCTATATTCTCACTATGTGACAGTGCTCTCACTCTGGGGCATTCTCACTATGTGACAGTGATCTCACTCTGGTTTATTCTCACTATGTGACAGTGCTCTCAGTTGGGTGTATTATCACTATGTGAAAGTGCTCTCATTCTGGTATATTCTCACTATGTGACAGTGCTCTCACTCTGGTGTATTATCACTATGTGACTGTGATCTCACCCAGATGCATTATCACGATGTGACAGTGCACTCACTCTGGTGTATTTTCACTATGTGACAGTGCTCTCTCTCTGGTGTATTATCAGTATGTGACAGTGCTCTCGCACTGCTGTATTATCACTATGTGACAGTGCTCTCACTCTGTATATTATCACTATGTGACAGTGCTCTCGCTCTGCTGTATTATCTCTATGTGACAGTGCTCTCACTCTGGTATATTATAACTATTTGACAGTGCTCTCACTCTGGTATATTATCACTATCTGAGAGTGCTCTCACTCTGTATATTATAACTATGTGACAGTACTCTCACTCTGTGTATTATCACTATGTGACAGTGCTCTCACTCTGGAGTTTTATCGCTATCTGAGAGTGTTCTCACTTTGTGTATTATCACTATGTGACAGTGCTCTCACTCTGTGTATTATAACTATGTGACAGTGCTCTCACTCTGGTTTATTCCCACTATGTGACAGTGCTCTCCCTCTGTGTATTATCACTATGTGCCAGTGCTCTCACTCTGGAGTATTATCGCTATCTGAGAGTGTTCTCTCTCTGTGTATTATCACTATGTGACAGTGCTCTCACTCTGGTTTATTCCCACTATGTGATAGTGCTCTCACTCTGTATTATCACTATGTGACAGTGCTCTCACTCTGAAGTATTATCGCTATCTGAGAGTGTTCTCACTCTGTGTATTATCACTATGTGACAGTGCTCTCACTCTGGTGTATTCTCACTATGTGACAGTGCTCTCACTCTGTATATTATCACTATGTGACAGTGGTCTCACTCTGGTGTATTATCACTATGTGACAGTGCTCTCACTCTGTATTATCACCATGTGACAGTGCTCTTGCTCTGCTGTATTATCACTATGTGACAGTGCTCTCACTCTGGTATATTATAACTATGTGACAGTGCTCTCACTCTGGTATATTATCACTATCTGAGATTGCTCTCACTCTGTATATTATAACTATGTGACAGTGCTCTCACTCTGTGTATTATCATTATGTGACAGTGCTCTCACTCTGGTATATTATCAGTATCTGAGACTGTTCTCACTCTGTGTATTATCACTATCTGAGAGTGCTCTCACTCTGTGTATTATCACTATGTGACAGTGCTCTCACTCTGTGTATTATAACTATGTGACAGTGCTCTCACTCTGGTTTATTCCCACTATGTGACCGTGCTCTCGCTCAGTGTGTTATCACTATGTGACAGTGCTCTCACTCTGTGTATTATCACTATGTGACAGTGCTCTCACTCTGATGTATTATCACTATCTCAGAGTGCTCTCACTCTGTGTATTATCACTATGTGACAGTGTTCTCACTCTGGTGTATTTTCACTATGCGACAGTGCTCTCACTCTGGTGTATTCTCACTATGTGACAGTGCTCTCACTCTGTGTATTATCACGATGTGACAGTGTTCTCACTCTGGTGTATTATCACGACGTGACAGTGCTCTCACTCTGGTGTATTATCACTATGTGACAGTGCTCGCACTCTGTGTATTATCACTATGTGACAGTGCTCTCACTCTGTGTATTATCACTATGTGACACTGCTCTCGCTCTGCTGTATTATCACTATGTGACAATGCTCTCACTTTGGTGTATTATCACGATGTGACAGTGCTCTCGCTCTGGTGTATTTTCACTATGTGACAGTGCTCTCACTCTGGTGTATTATCAGTATGTGACAGTGCTCTCGCTCTGCTGTATTATCACTATGTAACAGTGCTCTCACTCTGGTTTATTCTCAATATGTGGCAGTGCTCGCACTCTGGTTTATTCTCACTATGTGACAGTGCTCTCACTCTGGTGTATTATCACTGTGTGACAGTGATCTCACTCTGGTTTATTCTCACTATGTGACAATGATCTCACTCTAGTGTATTATCACTATGTGATAGTGCTCCCACTCTGCTATATTCTCACCATGTGACAGTGTTCTCACTCTGGGGCATTCTCACTATGTGACAGTGATCTCACTCTGGTTTATTCTCACTATGTGACAGTGCTCTCACTTGGGTGTATTATCACTATGTGAAAGTTTCTCATTCTGGTGTATTCTCACTATATGACAGTGCTCTCACTCTGGTGTATTATCACTATGTGACAGTGCTTTCACTCTGGTGTATTATCACTATGTGACAGTGCTCTCGCTCAGCTGTATTATCTCTATGTGACAGTGCTCTCACTCTGGTATATTATAACTATGTGTCAGTGCTCTCATGCTGGTATATTATCACTATCTGTGAGTGCTCTCACTCTGTATATTATAACTATGTGACAGTGCTCTCACTCTGTGTATTATCACTATGAGACAGTGCTCTCACTCTGGTATATTATCATTAGCTGAGAGTGTTCTCACTCTGTGTATTATCACTATCTGAGAGTGCTCTCACTCTGTTTATTATCACTATGTGACAGTGCTCTCACTCTGGAGTATTATCGCTATCTGAGAGTGTTCTCACTTTCTGTATTATCACTATGTGACAGTGCTCTCACTGTGTGTATTATAACTATGTGACAGTGCTCTCACTCTGGTATATTCCCACTATGTGACAGTGCTCTCACTCTGTGTATTATCACTATGTGACAGTGCTCTCACTCTGGAGTATTATCGCTATCTGAGAGTGTTCTCACTTTGTGTATTATCACTATGTGACAGTGCTCTCACTCTGGTTTATTCCCGCTATGTGACAGTGCTCTCACTCTGTGTATTATCACTATGTGACAGTGCTGTCACTCTGAAGTATTATCGCTATCTGAGCGTGTTCTCACTCTGTATTATCACTATGTGACAGTGCTCTCACTCTGATGTATTATCACTAACTCAGAGTGCTCTCACTCTGTGTATTATAACTATGTGACAGTGCTCTCACTTGGGTGTATTATCACTATGTGAAAGTGCTCTCATTCTGGTGTATTCTCACTGTATGACAGGGCTCTCACTCTGGTTTATTCTCAATATGTGGCAGTGCTCTCACTCTGGTTTATTCTCACTATGTGACAGTGCTCTCACTCTGGAGTATTATCGCTATCTGAGAGTGTTCTCACTTTGTGTATTATCACTATGTGACAGTGCTCTCACTCTGAAGTATTATCGCTATCTGAGCGTGTTCTCACTCTGTATTATCACTATGTGACAGTGCTCTCACTCTGATGTATTATCACTAACTCAGAGTGCTCTCACTCTGTGTATTATAACTATGTGACAGTGCTCTCACTTGGGTGTATTATCACTATGTGAAAGTGCTCTCATTCTGGTGTATTCTCACTGTATGACAGGGCTCTCACTCTGGTTTATTCTCAATATGTGGCAGTGCTCTCACTCTGGTTTATTCTCACTATGTGACAGTGCTCTCACTCTGGTGTATTATCACTGTGTGACAGTGATCTCACTCTGGTTTATTCTCACTATGTGACAATGATCTCACTCTAGTGTATTATCACTATGTGATAGTGCTCCCAATCTGCTATATTCTCACTATGTGACAGTGCTCTCACTCTGGGGCATTCTCACTATGTGACAGTGATCTCACTCTGGTTTATTCTCACTATGTGACAGTGCTCTCACTTGGGTGTATTATCACTATGTGAAAGTGCTCTCATTCTGGTATATTCTCACTATATGACAGTGCTCTCACTCTGGTGTATTATCACTATGTGACTGTGATCTCACCCAGATGCATTATCACGAAGTGACAGTGCACTCACTCTGGTGTATTTTCACTATGTGACAGTGCTCTCTCTCTGGTGTATTATCAGTATGTGACAGTGCTCTCGCTCTGCTGTATTATCACTATGTGACAGTGCTCTCACTCTGTATATTATCACTATGTGACAGTGCTCTCGCTCTGCTGTATTATCTCTGTGACAGTGCTCTCGCTCTGGTATATTATAACTATGTGACAGTGCTCTCACTCTGGTATATTTTCACTATCTGAGAGTGCTCTCACTCTGTATATTATAACTATGTGACAGTACTCTCATTCTGTGTATTATCACTATGTGACAGTGCTCTCACTCTGGAGTATTATCGCTATCTGAGAGTGTTCTCACTTTGTGTATTATCGCTATGTGACAGTGCTCTCACTCTGTGTATTATAACTATGTGACAGTGCTCTCACTCTGGTTTATTCCCACTATGTGACAGTGCTCTCCCTCTGTGTATTATCACTATGTGACAGTGCTCTCACTCTGGAGTATTATCGCTATCTGAGAGTGTTCTCACTCTGTGTATTATCACTATGTGACAGTGCTCTCACTCTGGTTTATTCCCACTATGTGACAGTGCTCTCACTCTGTATTATCACTATGTGACAGTGCTCTCACTCTGTATTATCACCATGTGACAGGGCTCTTGCTCTGCTGTATTATCACTATGTGACAGTGCTCTCACTCTGGTATATTATAACTATGTGACAGAGCTCTCACTCTGGTATATTATCACTATCTGAGAGTGCTCTCACTCTGTATATTATAACTATGTGACAGTGTTCTCACTCTGTGTATTATCACTATGTGACAGTGCTCTCAGTCTGGTATATTATCATTATCTGAGACTGTTCTCACTCTGTGTATTATCACTATCTGAGAGTGCTCTCACTCTGTGTATTATCACTATGTGACAGTGCTCTCACTCTGTGTATTATAACTATGTGACAGTGCTCTCACTCTGGTTTATTCCCACTATGTGACCGTGCTCTCGCTCAGTGTGTTATCACTATGTGACAGTGCTCTCACTCTGTGTATTATCACTATGTGACAGTGCTCTCACTCTGATGTATTATCACTATCTCAGAGTGCTCTCACTCTGTGTATTATCACTATGTGACAGTGTTCTCACTCTGGTGTATTTTCACTATGCGACAGTGCTCTCACTCTGGTGTATTATCACGATGTGACAGTGCTCTCACTCTGGTATATTATAACTATGTGACAGTGCTCTCACTCTGTGTATTATCACTATGTGACAGTGCTCTCACTCTGGTGTATTATCACGATGTGACAGTGCTCTCACTCTGATGTATTATCACTATCTCAGAGTGCTCTCACTCTGTGTATTATCACTATGTGACAGTGTTCTCACTCTGGTGTATTTTCACTATGCGACAGTGCTCTCACTCTGGTGTATTATAACTATGTGACAGTGCTCTCACTCTGTGTATTATCACTATGTGACAGTGCTCTCGCTCTGCTGTATTATCACTATGTGACAGTGCTCTCACTCTGGTATATTATCATTATCTGAGACTGTTCTCACTCTGTGTATTATTACTATCTGAGAGTGCTCTCACTCTGTGTATTATCACTATGTGACAGTGCTCTCACTCTGGAGTATTATCGCTATCTGAGAGTGTTCTCAATTTGTGTATTATCACTATGTGACAGTGCTCTCACTCTGTGTATTAAACCTATGTGACAGTGATCTCACTCTGGTTTATTCCCACTATGTGACAGTGCTCTCGCTCGGTGTATTATCACTATGTGACAGTGCTCTCACTCTGTGTATTATCACTATGTGACAGTGCTCTCATTCTGATGTATTATCACTATCTCAGAGTGCTCTCACTCTGTGTATTATCACTATGTGACAGTGCGCTCACTCTGGTGTATTTTCACTATGCGACAGTGCTCTCACTCTGGTGTATTCTCACTAAGTGACAGTGCTCTCACTCTGTGTATTATCACGATGTGACAGTGTTCTCACTCTGGTGTATTATCACGATGTGACAGTGTTCTCACTCTGGTGTATTATCACTATGTGACAGTGATCTCACTCTGATGTATTATCATTATGTACCAGTGATCTCATTCTGGTTAATTCTCTCAATGTGAGAGCGCTCTCACTCTAGTGTATTATCACTATGTGACAGGGCTCTCACTCTGGTTTTTTCTCAATATGTGGCAGTGCTCTCACTCTGGTTTATTCTCACTATGTGACAGTGCTCTCACTCTGGTGTATTATCAATGTGTGACAGTGCTCCCAATCTGCTATATTCTCACTATGTGACAGTGCTCTCACTCTGGGGCATTCTCACTATGTGACAGTGATCTCACTCTGGTATATTCTCACTATGTGACAGTGCTCTCACTCTGGTGTATTATCACTATGTGACTGTGATCTCACCCAGATGCATTATCACGATGTGACAGTGCACTCACTCTGGTGTATTTTCACTATGTGACAGTGCTCTCTCTCTGGTGTATTATCAGTATGTGACAGTGCTCTCGCTCTGCTGTATTATCACTATGTGACAGTGCTCTCACTCTGTGTATTATCACTATGTGACAGTGCTCTCGCTCTGCTGTATTATCTCTATGTGACAGTGCTCTCACTCTGGTATATTATAACTATTTGACAGTGCTCTCACTCTGGTATATTATCACTATCTGAGAGTGCTCTCACTCTGTATATTATAACTATGTGACAGTACTCTCACTCTGTGTATTATCACTATGTGACAGTGCTCTCACTCTGGAGTTTTATCGCTATCTGAGAGTGCTCTCACTTTGTGTATTATCACTATGTGACAGTGCTCTCACTCTGTGTATTATAACTATGTGACAGTGCTCTCACTCTGGTTTATTCCCACTATGTGACAGTGCTCTCCCTCTGTGTATTATCACTATGTGCCAGTGCTCTCACTCTGGAGTATTATCGCTATCTGAGAGTGTTCTCTCTCTGTGTATTATCACTATGTGCCAGTGCTCTCACTCTGGTTTATTCCCACTATGTGATAGTGCTCTCACTCTGTATTATCACTATGTGACAGTGCTCTCACTCTGTGTATTATCACTATGTGACAGTGCTCTCACTCTGATGTATTATCACTATCTCAGAGTGCTCTCACTCTGTGTATTATCACTATGTGACAGTGTTCTCACTCTGGTGTATTTTCACTATGCGACAGTGCTCTCACTCTGGTGTATTATCACGATGTGACAGTGCTCTCACTCTGGTATATTATAACTATGTGACAGTGCTCTCACTCTGTGTATTATCACTATGTGACAGTGCTCTCACTCTGGTGTATTATCACGATGTGACAGTGCTCTCACTCTGGTATATTATCATTATCTGAGACTGTTCTCACTCTGTGTATTATCACTATCTGAGAGTGCTCTCACTCTGTGTATTATCACTATGTGACAGTGCTCTCACTCTGGAGTATTATCGCTATCTGAGAGTGTTCTCAATTTGTGTATTATCACTATGTGACAGTGCTCTCACTCTGTGTATTATAACTATGTGACAGCGATCTCACTCTGGTTTATTCCCACTATGTGACAGTGCTCTCGCTCGGTGTATTATCACTATGTGACAGTGCTCTCACTCTGTGTATTATCACTATGTGACAGTGCTCTCATTCTGATGTATTATCACTATCTCAGAGTGCTCTCACTCTGTGTATTATCACTATGTGACAGTGCGCTCACTCTGGTGTATTTTCACTATGCGACAGTGCTCTCACTCTGGTGTATTCTCACTAAGTGACAGTGCTCTCACTCTGTGTATTATCACGATGTGACAGTGTTCTCACTCTGGTGTATTATCACGATGTGACAGTGTTCTCACTCTGGTGTATTATCACTATGTGACAGTGATCTCACTCTGATGTATTATCATTATGTACCAGTGATCTCATTCTGGTTAATTCTCTCAATGTGAGAGCGCTCTCACTCTAGTGTATTATCACTATGTGACAGGGCTCTCACTCTGGTTTTTTCTCAATATGTGGCAGTGCTCTCACTCTGGTTTATTCTCACTATGTGACAGTGCTCTCACTCTGGTGTATTATCAATGTGTGACAGTGCTCCCAATCTGCTATATTCTCACTATGTGACAGTGCTCTCACTCTGGGGCATTCTCACTATGTGACAGTGATCTCACTCTGGTATATTCTCACTATGTGACAGTGCTCTCACTCTGGTGTATTATCACTATGTGACTGTGATCTCACCCAGATGCATTATCACGATGTGACAGTGCACTCACTCTGGTGTATTTTCACTATGTGACAGTGCTCTCTCTCTGGTGTATTATCAGTATGTGACAGTGCTCTCGCTCTGCTGTATTATCACTATGTGACAGTGCTCTCACTCTGTGTATTATCACTATGTGACAGTGCTCTCGCTCTGCTGTATTATCTCTATGTGACAGTGCTCTCACTCTGGTATATTATAACTATTTGACAGTGCTCTCACTCTGGTATATTATCACTATCTGAGAGTGCTCTCACTCTGTATATTATAACTATGTGACAGTACTCTCACTCTGTGTATTATCACTATGTGACAGTGCTCTCACTCTGGAGTTTTATCGCTATCTGAGAGTGCTCTCACTTTGTGTATTATCACTATGTGACAGTGCTCTCACTCTGTGTATTATAACTATGTGACAGTGCTCTCACTCTGGTTTATTCCCACTATGTGACAGTGCTCTCCCTCTGTGTATTATCACTATGTGCCAGTGCTCTCACTCTGGAGTATTATCGCTATCTGAGAGTGTTCTCTCTCTGTGTATTATCACTATGTGCCAGTGCTCTCACTCTGGTTTATTCCCACTATGTGATAGTGCTCTCACTCTGTATTATCACTATGTGACAGTGCTCTCACTCTGAAGTATTATCGCTATCTGAGAGTGTTCTCACTCTGTGTATTATCACTATGTGACAGTGCTCTCACTCTGGTGTATTCTCACTATGTGACAGTGCTCTCACTCTGTATATTATCACTATGTGACAGTGCTCTCACTCTGTATTTTCACCATGTGACCGTGCTCTTGCTCTGCTGTATTATCACTATGTGACAGTGCTCTCACTCTGGTATATTATAACTATGTGACAGTGCTCTCACTCTGGTATATTATCACTATCTGAGATTGCTCTCACTCTGTATATTATAACTATGTGACAGTGCTCTCACTCTGTGTATTATCATTATGTGACAGTGCTCTCACTCTGGTATATTATCAGTATCTGAGACTGTTCTCACTCTGTGTATTATCACTATCTGAGAGTGCTCTCACTCTGTGTATTATCACTATGTGACAGTGCTCTCACTCTGTGTATTATAACTATGTGACAGTGCTCTCACTCTGGTTTATTCCCACTATGTGACCGTGCTCTCGCTCAGTGTGTTATCACTATGTGACAGTGCTCTCACTCTGTGTATTATCACTATGTGACAGTGCTCTCACTCTGATGTATTATCATTATCTCAGAGTGCTCTCACTCTGTGTATTATCACTATGTGACAGTGTTCTCACTCTGGTGTATTTTCACTATGCGACAGTGCTCTCACTCTGGTGTATTCTCACTATGTGACAGTGCTCTCACTCTGTGTATTATCACGATGTGACAGTGTTCTCACTCTGGTGTATTATCACGACGTGACAGTGCTCTCACTCTGGTGTATTATCACTATGTGACAGTGCTCGCACTCTGTGTATTATCACTATGTGACAGTGCTCTCACTCTGTGTATTATCACTATGTGACACTGCTCTCGCTCTGCTGTATTATCACTATGTGACAATGCTCTCACTTTGGTGTATTATCACGATGTGACAGTGCTCTCGCTCTGGTGTATTTTCACTATGTGACAGTGCTCTCACTCTGGTGTATTATCAGTATGTGACAGTGCTCTCGCTCTGCTGTATTATCACTATGTAACAGTGCTCTCACTCTGGTTTATTCTCAATATGTGGCAGTGCTCGCACTCTGGTTTATTCTCACTATGTGACAGTGCTCTCACTCTGGTGTATTATCACTGTGTGACAGTGATCTCACTCTGGTTTATTCTCACTATGTGACAATGATCTCACTCTAGTGTATTATCACTATGCGATAGTGCTCCCACTCTGCTATATTCTCACCATGTGACAGTGTTCTCACTCTGGGGCATTCTCACTATATGACAGTGATCTCACTCTGGTTTATTCTCACTATGTGACAGTGCTCTCACTTGGGTGTATTATCACTATGTGAAAGTTTCTCATTCTGGTGTATTCTCACTATATGACAGTGCTCTCACTCTGGTGTATTATCACTATGTGACAGTGCTTTCACTCTGGTGTATTATCACTATGTGACAGTGCTCTCACTCTGTGTATTATCACTATGTGACAGTGCTCTCGCTCAGCTGTATTATCTCTATGTGACAGTGCTCTCACTCTGGTATATTATAACTATGTGTCAGTGCTCTCATGCTGGTATATTATCACTATCTGTGAGTGCTCTCACTCTGTATATTATAACTATGTGACAGTGCTCTCACTCTGTGTATTATCACTATGAGACAGTGCTCTCACTCTGGTATATTATCATTAGCTGAGAGTGTTCTGACTCTGTGTATTATCACTATCTGAGAGTGCTCTCACTCTGTTTATTATCACTATGTGACAGTGCTCTCACTCTGGAGTATTATCGCTATCTGAGAGTGTTCTCACTTTCTGTATTATCACTATGTGACAGTGCTCTCACTGTGTGTATTATAACTATGTGACAGTGCTCTCACTCTGGTATATTCCCACTATGTGACAGTGCTCTCACTCTGTGTATTATCACTATGTGACAGTGCTCTCACTCTGGTGTATTATCACTGTGTGACAGTGATCTCACTTCTGGTTTATTCTCACTATGTGACAATGATCTCACTCTAGTGTATTCTCACTATGTGATAGTGCTCCCACTCTGCTATATTCTCACTATGTGACATTGCTCTCACTCAGAGGCATTCTCACTATGTGACAGTGATCTCACTCTGGTTTATTCTCACTATGTGACAGTGCTCTCACTTTGGTCTATTATCACTATGTGAAAGTGCTCTCATTCTGGTGTATTTTCACTATATGACAGTGCTCTCACTCTGGTGTATTATCACTATGTGTCTGTGATCTCACCCAGATGCATTATCACGATGTGACAGTGCTCTCACTCTGGTGTATTTTCACTATGTGACAGTGCTCTCACTCTGGTGTATTATCATTAGCTGAGAGTGTTCTCACTCTGTGTATTATCACTATCTGAGAGTGCTCTCACTCTGTGTATTATCACTATGTGACAGTGCTCTCACTCTGGAGTATTATCGCTATCTGAGAGTGTTCTCACTTTGTGTATTTTCACTATGTGACAGTGCTCTCACTCTGGTGTATTATCACTATGTGACAGTGCTCTCGCTCTGCTGTATTATCACTATGTGACAGTGCTCTCACTCTGTGTATTATCACTGTGTGACAGTGCTCTCGCTCAGCAGCATTATCTCTATGTGACAGTGCTCTCACTCTGGTGTATTATCTCTATGTGACAGTGCTCTCACTCTGGTATATTATAACTATGTGACAGTGCTCTCACTCTGGTATATTATCACTATCTGAGAGTGCTCTCACTCTGTATATTATAACTATGTGACAGTGCTCTCACTCTGTGTATTATCACTATGAGACAGTGCTCTCACTCTGGTATATTATCATTAGCTGAGAGTGTTCTCACTCTGTGTATTATCACTATCTGAGAGTGCTCTCTCTCTGGAGTATTATCGCTATCGGAGAGTGTTCTCACTTTGTGTATTATCACTATGTGACAGTGCTCTCACTCTGTGTATTATCACTATGAGACAGTGCTCTCACTCTGGTATATTATCATTAGCTGAGAGTGTTCTCACTCTGTGTATTATCACTATCTGAGAGTGCTCTCACTCTGTGTATTATCACTATGTGACAGTGCTCTCACTCTGGAGTATTATCGCTATCTGAGAGTGTTCTCACTTTGTGTATTTTCACTATGTGACAGTGCTCTCACTCTGGTGTATTATCACTATGTGACAGTGCTCTCGCTCTGCTGTATTATCACTATGTGACAGTGCTCTCACTCTGTGTATTATCACTGTGTGACAGTGCTCTCGCTCAGCAGCATTATCTCTATGTGACAGTGCTCTCACTCTGGTGTATTATCTCTATGTGACAGTGCTCTCACTCTGGTATATTATAACTATGTGACAGTGCTCTCACTCTGGTATATTATCACTATCTGAGAGTGCTCTCACTCTGTATATCATAACTATGTGACAGTGCTCTCACTCTGTGTATTATCACTATGAGACAGTGCTCTCACTCTGGTATATTATCATTAGCTGAGAGTGTTCTCACTCTGTGTATTATCACTATCTGAGAGTGCTCTCTCTCTGGAGTATTATCGCTATCGGAGAGTGTTCTCACTTTGTGTATTATCACTATGTGACAGTGCTCTCACTCTGTGTATTATCACTATGAGACAGTGCTCTCACTCTGGTATATTATCATTAGCTGAGAGTGTTCTCACTCTGTGTATTATCACTATCTGAGAGTGCTCTCACTCTTTGTATTATCACTACGTGACAGTGCTCTCACTCTGGAGTATTATCGCTATCTGAGAGTGTTCTCACTTTGTGTATTATCACTATGTGACAGTGCTCTCAATCTGTGTATTATAACTATGTGACAGTGCTCTCACTCTGTGTATTATCACTATGTGACAGTGCTCTCTCTCAGCTGTATTATCTCTATGTGACAGTGCTCTCACTCTGGTATATTATAACTATTTGACAGTGCTCTCACTCTGGTATATTATCACTATCTGAGAGTGCTCTCACTCTGTATATTATAACTATGTGACAGTGCTCTCACTCTGTGTATTATCACGATGAGACAGTGCTCTCACTCTGGTATATTATCATTAGCTGAGAGTGTTCTCACTCTGTGTATTATCACTATCTGAGAGTGCTCTCACTCTGTGTATTATCACTATGTGACAGTGCTCTCACTTTGGAGTATTATCGCTATCTGAGAGTGTTCTCACTTTGTGTATTATCACTATGTGACAGTGCTCTCACTCTGTGCATTATAACTATGCGACAGTGCTCTCACTCTGGTTTATTCCCTCTATGTGACAGTGCTCTCACTCTGTGTATTATCACTATGTGACAGTGCTTTCACTCTGAAGTATTATCGCTATCTGAGAGTGTTCTCACTCTGTGTATTATCACTATGTGACAGTGCTCTCACTCTGATGTATTATCACTATCTCAGAGTGCTCTCACTCTGTGTATTATAACTATGTGACAGTGCTCTCACTCTGGTGTATTATCACTGTGTGACAGTGATCTCACTCTGGTTTATTCTCACTATGTGACAATGATCTCACTCTAGTGTATTCTCACTATGTGATAGTGCTCCCACTCTGCTATATTCTCACTATGTGACAGTGCTCTCACTCTGAGGCATTCTCACTATGTGACAGTGATCTCATTCTGGTTTATTCTCACTATGTGACAGTGCTCTCACTTTGGTGTATTATCACTATGTGAAAGTGCTCTCATTCTGGTGTATTCTCACTATATGTCAGTGCTCTCACTCTGGTGTATTATCACTTTGTGACTGTGATCTCACCCAGATGCATTATCACGATGTGACAGTGCTCTCACTCTGGTGTATTTTCACTAACTGACAGTGTTCTCACTCTGGTGTATTATCAGTATGTGACAGTCCTCTCGCTCTGCTGTATTATCACTATGTGACAGTGCTCTCACTCAGTGTATTATCACTATGTGACAGTGCTCTCGCTCTGCTGTATTATCACTATGTGACAGTGCTCTCACTCTGGGCTATTATCACTATGTGACAGTGCTCTCACTCTGGTATATTATAACTATGTGACAGTGCTCTCACTCTGGTATATTATCACTATCTGTGAGTGCTCTCACTCTGTATATTATAACTATGTGACAGTGCTTTCACTCTGTGTATTATCACTATGAGACAGTGCTCTCACTCTGGTATATTATCATTAGCTGAGAGTGTTCTCACTCTGTGTATTATCACTATCTGAGAGTGCTCTCACTCTGTGTATTATCACTATGTGACAGTGCTCTCACTCTGGAGTATTATCGCTATCTGAGAGTGTTCTCACTTTGTGTATTTTCACTATGTGACAGTGCTCTCACTCTGGTGTATTATCACTATGTGACAGTGCTCTCGCTCTGCTGTATTATCACTATGTGACAGTGCTCTCACTCTGTGTATTATCACTATGTGACAGTGCTCTCACTCTGATGTATTATCACTATCTCAGAGTGCTCTCACTCTGTGTATTATAACTATGTGACAGTGCTCTCACTCTGGTGTATTATCACTGTGTGACAGTGATCTCACTCTGGTTTATTCTCACTATGTGACAATGATCTCACTCTAGTGTATTCTCACTATGTGATAGTGCTCCCACTCTGCTATATTCTCACTATGTGACAGTGCTCTCACTCTGAGGCATTCTCACTATGTGACAGTGATCTCATTCTGGTTTATTCTCACTATGTGACAGTGCTCTCACTTTGGTGTATTATCACTATGTGAAAGTGCTCTCATTCTGGTGTATTCTCACTATATGTCAGTGCTCTCACTCTGGTGTATTATCACTTTGTGACTGTGATCTCACCCAGATGCATTATCACGATGTGACAGTGCTCTCACTCTGGTGTATTTTCACTAACTGACAGTGTTCTCACTCTGGTATATTATCATTATCTGAGAGTGTTCTCACTCTGTATTATCACTATCTGAGAGTGCTCTCACTCTGTGTATTATCACTATTTGACAGTGCTCACACTCTGGAGTATTATCGCTATCTGAGAGTGATCTCACTTTGTGTATTATCACTATGTGACAGTGCTCTCACTCTGTGTATTATAACTATGTGACAGTGCTTTCACTCTGGTTTATTCCCACTATGTGACAGTGCTCTCACTCTGTGTATTATCACTATGTGACAGTGCTCTCACGCTGGTGTATTTTCACTATGTGACAGTGCTCTCACTCTGGTGTATTCTCACTATGTGACAGTGCTCTCACTCTGTGTATTATCACAATGTGACAGTGTTCTCACTCTGGTGTATTATCATGATGTGACAGTGCTCTCACTCTGGTGTACTATCACTATTTGACAGTGCTTTCACTCTGGTATATTATAACTATGTGACAGTGCTCTCACTCTGTGTATTATCACTATGTGACAGTGCTCTCACTCTGGTGTATTATAACTATGTGACAGTGCTCTCACTCTGTGTATTATCACTATGTGACAGTGCTCTCGCTCTGCTGTATTATCACTATGTGACAGTGCTCTCACTCTGGTATATTATCATTATCTGAGACTGTTCTCACTCTGTGTATTATCACTATCTGAGAGTGCTCTCACTCTGTGTATTATCACTATGTGACAGTGCTCTCACTCTGGAGTATTATCGCTATCTGAGAGTGTTCTCAATTTGTGTATTATCACTATGTGACAGTGCTCTCACTCTGTGTATTATAACTATGTGACAGTGATCTCACTCTGGTTTATTCCCACTATGTGACAGTGCTCTCGCTCTGTGTATTATCACTATGTGACAGTGCTCTCACTCTGTGTATTATCACTATGTGACAGTGCTCTCATTCTGATGTATTATCACTATCTCAGAGTGCTCTCACTCTGTGTATTATCACTATGTGACAGTGCTCTCACTCTGGTATATTTTCACTATGCGACAGTGCTCTCACTCTGGTGTATTCTCACTAAGTGACAGTGCTCTCACTCTGTGTATTATCACGATGTGACAGTGTTCTCACTCTGGTGTATTATCACGATGTGACAGTGTTCTCACTCTGGTGTATTATCACTATGTGACAGTGATGTCACTCTGATGTATTATCATTATGTACCAGTGATCTCATTCTGGTTAATTCTCTCAATGTGAGAGTGCTCTCACTCTAGTGTATTATCACTATGTGACAGGGCTCTCACTCTGGTTTATTCTCAATATGTGGCAGTGCTCTCACTCTGGTTTATTCTCACTATGTGACAGTGCTCTCACTCTGGTGTATTATCACTGTGTGACAGTGATCTCACTCTGGTTTATTCTCACTATGTGACAATGATCTCACTCTAGTGTATTATCACTATGTGATAGTGCTCCCAATCTGCTATATTCTCACTATGTGACAGTGCTCTCACTCTGGGGCATTCTCACTATGTGACAGTGATCTCACTCTGGTTTATTCTCACTATGTGACAGTGCTCTCACTTGGGTGTATTATCACTATGTGAAAGTGCTCTCATTCTGGTATATTCTCACTATATGACAGTGCTCTCACTCTGGTGTATTATCACTATGTGACTGTGATCTCACCCAGATGCATTATCACGAAGTGACAGTGCACTCACTCTGGTGTATTTTCACTATGTGACAGTGCTCTCTCTCTGGTGTATTATCAGTATGCGACAGTGCTCTCGCTCTGCTGTATTATCACTATGCGACAGTGCTCTCACTCTGTATATTATCACTATGTGACAGTGCTCTCGCTCTGCTGTATTATCTCTGTGACAGTGCTCTCACTCTGGTATATTATAACTATGTGACAGTGCTCTCACTCTGGTATATTTTCACTATCTGAGAGTGCTCTCACTCTGTATATTATAACTATGTGACAGTACTCTCATTCTGTGTATTATCACTATGTGACAGTGCTCTCACTCTGGAGTATTATCGCTATCTGAGAGTGTTCTCACTTTGTGTATTATCGCTATGTGACAGTGCTCTCACTCTGTGTATTATAACTATGTGACAGTGCTCTCACTCTGGTTTATTCCCACTATGTGACAGTGCTCTCCCTCTGTGTATTATCACTATGTGACAGTGCTCTCACTCTGGAGTATTATCGCTATCTGAGAGTGTTCTCACTCTGTGTATTATCACTATGTGACAGTGCTCTCACTCTGGTTTATTCCCACTATGTGACAGTGCTCTCACTCTGTATTATCACTATGTGACAGTGCTCTCACTCTGTATTATCACCATGTGACAGGGCTCTTGCTCTGCTGTATTATCACTATGTGACAGTGCTCTCACTCTGGTATATTATAACTATGTGACAGAGCTCTCACTCTGGTATATTATCACTATCTGAGAGTGCTCTCACTCTGTATATTATAACTATGTGACATTGTTCTCACTCTGTGTATTATCACTATGTGACAGTGCTCTCAGTCTGGTATATTATCATTATCTGAGACTGTTCTCACTCTGTGTATTATCACTATCTGAGAGTGCTCTCACTCTGTGTATTATCACTATGTGACAGTGCTCTCACTCTGTGTATTATAACTATGTGACAGTGCTCTCACTCTGGTTTATTCCCACTATGTGACCGTGCTCTCGCTCAGTGTGTTATCACTATGTGACAGTGCTCTCACTCTGTATTATCACTATGTGACAGTGCTCTCACTCTGATGTATTATCACTATCTCAGAGTGCTCTCACTCTGTGTATTATCACTATGTGACAGTGTTCTCACTCTGGTGTATTTTCACTATGCGACAGTGCTCTCACTCTGGTGTATTATCACGATGTGACAGTGCTCTCACTCTGGTATATTATAACTATGTGACAGTGCTCTCACTCTGTGTATTATCACTATGTGACAGTGCTCTCACTCTGGTGTATTATCACGATGTGACAGTGCTCTCACTCTGATGTATTATCACTATCTCAGAGTGCTCTCACTCTGTGTATTATCACTATGTGACAGTGTTCTCACTCTGGTGTATTTTCACTATGCGACAGTGCTCTCACTCTGGTGTATTATAACTATGTGACAGTGCTCTCACTCTGTGTATTATCACTATGTGACAGTGCTCTCGCTCTGCTGTATTATCACTATGTGAGAGTGCTCTCACTCTGGTATATTATCATTATCTGAGACTGTTCTCACTCTGTGTATTATCACTATCTGAGAGTGCTCTCACTCTGTGTATTATCACTATGTGACAGTGCTCTCACTCTGGAGTATTATCGCTATCTGAGAGTGTTCTCAATTTGTGTATTATCACTATGTGACAGTGCTCTCACTCTGTGTATTATAACTATGTGACAGCGATCTCACTCTGGTTTATTCCCACTATGTGACAGTGCTCTCGCTCGGTGTATTATCACTATGTGACAGTGCTCTCACTCTGTGTATTATCACTATGTGACAGTGCTCTCATTCTGATGTATTATCACTATCTCAGAGTGCTCTCACTCTGTGTATTATCACTATGTGACAGTGCGCTCACTCTGGTGTATTTTCACTATGCGACAGTGCTCTCACTCTGGTGTATTCTCACTAAGTGACAGTGCTCTCACTCTGTGTATTATCACGATGTGACAGTGTTCTCACTCTGGTGTATTATCACGATGTGACAGTGTTCTCACTCTGGTGTATTATCACTATGTGACAGTGATCTCACTCTGATGTATTATCATTATGTACCAGTGATCTCATTCTGGTTAATTCTCTCAATGTGAGAGCGCTCTCACTCTAGTGTATTATCACTATGTGACAGGGCTCTCACTCTGGTTTTTTCTCAATATGTGGCAGTGCTCTCACTCTGGTTTATTCTCACTATGTGACAGTGCTCTCACTCTGGTGTATTATCAATGTGTGACAGTGCTCCCAATCTGCTATATTCTCACTATGTGACAGTGCTCTCACTCTGGGGCATTCTCACTATGTGACAGTGATCTCACTCTGGTTTATTCTCACTATGTGACAGTGCTCTCAGTTGGGTGTATTATCACTATGTGAAAGTGCTCTCATTCTGGTATATTCTCACTATGTGACAGTGCTCTCACTCTGGTGTATTATCACTATGTGACTGTGATCTCACCCAGATGCATTATCACGATGTGACAGTGCACTCACTCTGGTGTATTTTCACTATGTGACAGTGCTCTCTCTCTGGTGTATTATCAGTATGTGACAGTGCTCTCGCTCTGCTGTATTATCACTATGTGACAGTGCTCTCACTCTGTATATTATCACTATGTGACAGTGCTCTCGCTCTGCTGTATTATCTCTATGTGACAGTGCTCTCACTCTGGTATATTATAACTATTTGACAGTGCTCTCACTCTGGTATATTATCACTATCTGAGAGTGCTCTCACTCTGTATATTATAACTATGTGACAGTACTCTCACTCTGTGTATTATCACTATGTGACAGTGCTCTCACTCTGGAGTTTTATCGCTATCTGAGAGTGTTCTCACTTTGTGTATTATCACTATGTGACAGTGCTCTCACTCTGTGTATTATAACTATGTGACAGTGCTCTCACTCTGGTTTATTCCCACTATGTGACAGTGCTCTCCCTCTGTGTATTATCACTATGTGCCAGTGCTCTCACTCTGGAGTATTATCGCTATCTGAGAGTGTTCTCTCTCTGCGTATTATCACTATGTGACAGTGCTCTCACTCTGGTTTATTCCCACTATGTGATAGTGCTCTCACTCTGTATTATCACTATGTGACAGTGCTCTCACTCTGAAGTATTATCGCTATCTGAGAGTGTTCTCACTCTGTGTATTATCACTATGTGACAGTGCTCTCACTCTGGTGTATTCTCACTATGTGACAGTGCTCTCACTCTGTATATTATCACTATGTGACAGTGGTCTCACTCTGGTGTATTATCACTATGTGACAGTGCTCTCACTCTGTATTATCACCATGTGACAGTGCTCTTGCTCTGCTGTATTATCACTATGTGACAGTGCTCTCACTCTGGTATATTATAACTATGTGACAGTGCTCTCACTCTGGTATATTATCACTATCTGAGATTGCTCTCACTCTGTATATTACAACTATGTGACAGTGCTCTCACTCTGTGTATTATCATTATGTGACAGTGCTCTCACTCTGGTATATTATCAGTATCTGAGACTGTTCTCACTCTGTGTATTATCACTATCTGAGAGTGCTCTCACTCTGTGTATTATCACTATGTGACAGTGCTCTCACTCTGTGTATTATAACTATGTGACAGTGCTCTCACTCTGGTTTATTCCCACTATGTGACCGTGCTCTCGCTCAGTGTGTTATCACTATGTGACAGTGCTCTCACTCTGTGTATTATCACTATGTGACAGTGCTCTCACTCTGATGTATTATCACTATCTCAGAGTGCTCTCACTCTGTGTATTATCACTATGTGACAGTGTTCTCACTCTGGTGTATTTTCACTATGCGACAGTGCTCTCACTCTGGTGTATTCTCACTATGTGACAGTGCTCTCACTCTGTGTATTATCACGATGTGACAGTGTTCTCACTCTGCTGTATTATCACGACGTGACAGTGCTCTCACTCTGGTGTATTATCACTATGTGACAGTGCTCGCACTCTGTGTATTATCACTATGTGACAGTGCTCTCACTCTGTGTATTATCACTATGTGACACTGCTCTCGCTCTGCTGTATTATCACTATGTGACAATGCTCTCACTTTGGTGTATTATCACGATGTGACAGTGCTCTCGCTCTGGTGTATTTTCACTATGTGACAGTGCTCTCACTCTGGTGTATTATCAGTATGTGACAGTGCTCTCGCTCTGCTGTATTATCACTATGTAACAGTGCTCTCACTCTGGTTTATTCTCAATATGTGGCAGTGCTCTCACTCTGGTTTATTCTCACTATGTGACAGTGCTCTCACTCTGGTGTATTATCAATGTGTGACAGTGCTCCCAATCTGCTATATTCTCACTATGTGACAGTGCTCTCACTCTGGGGCATTCTCACTATGTGACAGTGATCTCACTCTGGTTTATTCTCACTATGTGACAGTGCTCTCAGTTGGGTGTATTATCACTATGTGAAAGTGCTCTCATTCTGGTATATTCTCACTATGTGACAGTGCTCTCACTCTGGTGTATTATCACTATGTGACTGTGATCTCACCCAGATGCATTATCACGATGTGACAGTGCACTCACTCTGGTGTATTTTCACTATGTGACAGTGCTCTCTCTCTGGTGTATTATCAGTATGTGACAGTGCTCTCGCTCTGCTGTATTATCACTATGTGACAGTGCTCTCACTCTGTATATTATCACTATGTGACAGTGCTCTCGCTCTGCTGTATTATCTCTATGTGACAGTGCTCTCACTCTGGTATATTATAACTATTTGACAGTGCTCTCACTCTGGTATATTATCACTATCTGAGAGTGCTCTCACTCTGTATATTATAACTATGTGACAGTACTCTCACTCTGTGTATTATCACTATGTGACAGTGCTCTCACTCTGGAGTTTTATCGCTATCTGAGAGTGTTCTCACTTTGTGTATTATCACTATGTGACAGTGCTCTCACTCTGTGTATTATAACTATGTGACAGTGCTCTCACTCTGGTTTATTCCCACTATGTGACAGTGCTCTCCCTCTGTGTATTATCACTATGTGCCAGTGCTCTCACTCTGGAGTATTATCGCTATCTGAGAGTGTTCTCTCTCTGTGTATTATCACTATGTGACAGTGCTCTCACTCTGGTTTATTCCCACTATGTGATAGTGCTCTCACTCTGTATTATCACTATGTGACAGTGCTCTCACTCTGAAGTATTATCGCTATCTGAGAGTGTTCTCACTCTGTGTATTATCACTATGTGACAGTGCTCTCACTCTGGTGTATTCTCACTATGTGACAGTGCTCTCACTCTGTATATTATCACTATGTGACAGTGGTCTCACTCTGGTGTATTATCACTATGTGACAGTGCTCTCACTCTGTATTATCACCATGTGACAGTGCTCTTGCTCTGCTGTATTATCACTATGTGACAGTGCTCTCACTCTGGTATATTATAACTATGTGACAGTGCTCTCACTCTGGTATATTATCACTATCTGAGATTGCTCTCACTCTGTATATTACAACTATGTGACAGTGCTCTCACTCTGTGTATTATCATTATGTGACAGTGCTCTCACTCTGGTATATTATCAGTATCTGAGACTGTTCTCACTCTGTGTATTATCACTATCTGAGAGTGCTCTCACTCTGTGTATTATCACTATGTGACCGTGCTCTCACTCTGTGTATTATAACTATGTGACAGTGCTCTCACTCTGGTTTATTCCCACTATGTGACCGTGCTCTCGCTCAGTGTGTTATCACTATGTGACAGTGCTCTCACTCTGTGTATTATCACTATGTGACAGTGCTCTCACTCTGATGTATTATCACTATCTCAGAGTGCTCTCACTCTGTGTATTATCACTATGTGACAGTGTTCTCACTCTGGTGTATTTTCACTATGCGACAGTGCTCTCACTCTGGTGTATTCTCACTATGTGACAGTGCTCTCACTCTGTGTATTATCACGATGTGACAGTGTTCTCACTCTGGTGTATTATCACGACGTGACAGTGCTCTCACTCTGGTGTATTATCACTATGTGACAGTGCTCGCACTCTGTGTATTATCACTATGTGACAGTGCTCTCACTCTGTGTATTATCACTATGTGACACTGCTCTCGCTCTGCTGTATTATCACTATGTGACAATGCTCTCACTTTGGTGTATTATCACGATGTGACAGTGCTCTCGCTCTGGTGTATTTTCACTATGTGACAGTGCTCTCACTCTGGTGTATTATCAGTATGTGACAGTGCTCTCGCTCTGCTGTATTATCACTATGTAACAGTGCTCTCACTCTGGTTTATTCTCAATATGTGGCAGTGCTCGCACTCTGGTTTATTCTCACTATGTGACAGTGCTCTCACTCTGGTGTATTATCACTGTGTGACAGTGATCTCACTCTGGTTTATTCTCACTATGTGACAATGATCTCACTCTAGTGTATTATCACTATGCGATAGTGCTCCCACTCTGCTATATTCTCACCATGTGACAGTGTTCTCACTCTGGGGCATTCTCACTATATGACAGTGATCTCACTCTGGTTTATTCTCACTATGTGACAGTGCTCTCACTTGGGTGTATTATCACTATGTGAAAGTTTCTCATTCTGGTGTATTCTCACTATATGACAGTGCTCTCACTCTGGTGTATTATCACTATGTGACAGTGCTTTCACTCTGGTGTATTATCACTATGTGACAGTGCTCTCACTCTGTGTATTATCACTATGTGACAGTGCTCTCGCTCAGCTGTATTATCTCTATGTGACAGTGCTCTCACTCTGGTATATTATAACTATGTGTCAGTGCTCTCATGCTGGTATATTATCACTATCTGTGAGTGCTCTCACTCTGTATATTATAACTATGTGACAGTGCTCTCACTCTGTGTATTATCACTATGAGACAGTGCTCTCACTCTGGTATATTATCATTAGCTGAGAGTGTTCTGACTCTGTGTATTATCACTATCTGAGAGTGCTCTCACTCTGTTTATTATCACTATGTGACAGTGCTCTCACTCTGGAGTATTATCGCTATCTGAGAGTGTTCTCACTTTCTGTATTATCACTATGTGACAGTGCTCTCACTGTGTGTATTATAACTATGTGACAGTGCTCTCACTCTGGTATATTCCCACTATGTGACAGTGCTCTCACTCTGTGTATTATCACTATGTGACAGTGCTCTCACTCTGGTGTATTATCACTGTGTGACAGTGATCTCACTTCTGGTTTATTCTCACTATGTGACAATGATCTCACTCTAGTGTATTCTCACTATGTGATAGTGCTCCCACTCTGCTATATTCTCACTATGTGACATTGCTCTCACTCAGAGGCATTCTCACTATGTGACAGTGATCTCACTCTGGTTTATTCTCACTATGTGACAGTGCTCTCACTTTGGTCTATTATCACTATGTGAAAGTGCTCTCATTCTGGTGTATTTTCACTATATGACAGTGCTCTCACTCTGGTGTATTATCACTGTGTGACAGTGATCTCACTCTGGTTTATTCTCACTATGTGACAATGATCTCACTCTAGTGTATTATCACTATGTGATAGTGCTCCCACTCTGCTATATTCTCACCATGTGACAGTGTTCTCACTCTGGGGCATTCTCACTATGTGACAGTGATCTCACTCTGGTTTATTCTCACTATGTGACAGTGCTCTCACTTGGGTGTATTATCACTATGTGAAAGTTTCTCATTCTGGTGTATTCTCACTATATGACAGTGCTCTCACTCTGGTGTATTATCACTATGTGACAGTGCTTTCACTCTGGTGTATTATCACTATGTGACAGTGCTCTCGCTCAGCTGTATTATCTCTATGTGACAGTGCTCTCACTCTGGTATATTATAACTATGTGTCAGTGCTCTCATGCTGGTATATTATCACTATCTGTGAGTGCTCTCACTCTGTATATTATAACTATGTGACAGTGCTCTCACTCTGTGTATTATCACTATGAGACAGTGCTCTCACTCTGGTATATTATCATTAGCTGAGAGTGTTCTCACTCTGTGTATTATCACTATCTGAGAGTGCTCTCACTCTGTTTATTATCACTATGTGACAGTGCTCTCACTCTGGAGTATTATCGCTATCTGAGAGTGTTCTCACTTTCTGTATTATCACTATGTGACAGTGCTCTCACTGTGTGTATTATAACTATGTGACAGTGCTCTCACTCTGGTATATTCCCACTATGTGACAGTGCTCTCACTCTGTGTATTATCACTATGTGACAGTGCTCTCACTCTGGAGTATTATCGCTATCTGAGAGTGTTCTCACTTTGTGTATTATCACTATGTGACAGTGCTCTCACTCTGGTTTATTCCTGCTATGTGACAGTGCTCTCACTCTGTGTATTATCACTATGTGACAGTGCTGTCACTCTGAAGTATTATCGCTATCTGAGCGTGTTCTCACTCTGTATTATCACTATGTGACAGTGCTCTCACTCTGATGTATTATCACTAACTCAGAGTGCTCTCACTCTGTGTATTATAACTATGTGACAGTGCTCTCACTTGGGTGTATTATCACTATGTGAAAGTGCTCTCATTCTGGTGTATTCTCACTGTATGACAGGGCTCTCACTCTGGTTTATTCTCAATATGTGGCAGTGCTCTCACTCTGGTTTATTCTCACTATGTGACAGTGCTCTCACTCTGGAGTATTATCGCTATCTGAGAGTGTTCTCACTTTGTGTATTATCACTATGTGACAGTGCTCTCACTCTGAAGTATTATCGCTATCTGAGCGTGTTCTCACTCTGTATTATCACTATGTGACAGTGCTCTCACTCTGATGTATTATCACTAACTCAGAGTGCTCTCACTCTGTGTATTATAACTATGTGACAGTGCTCTCACTTGGGTGTATTATCACTTTGTGAAAGTGCTCTCATTCTGGTGTATTCTCACTGTATGACAGGGCTCTCACTCTGGTTTATTCTCAATATGTGGCAGTGCTCTCACTCTGGTTTATTCTCACTATGTGACAGTGCTCTCACTCTGGTGTATTATCACTGTGTGACAGTGATCTCACTCTGGTTTATTCTCACTATGTGACAATGATCTCACTCTAGTGTATTATCACTATGTGATAGTGCTCCCAATCTGCTATATTCTCACTATGTGACAGTGCTCTCACTCTGGGGCATTCTCACTATGTGACAGTGATCTCACTCTGGTTTATTCTCACTATGTGACAGTGCTCTCACTTGGGTGTATTATCACTATGTGAAAGTGCTCTCATTCTGGTATATTCTCACTATATGACAGTGCTCTCACTCTGGTGTATTATCACTATGTGACTGTGATCTCACCCAGATGCATTATCACGAAGTGACAGTGCACTCACTCTGGTGTATTTTCACTATGTGACAGTGCTCTCTCTCTGGTGTATTATCAGTATGTGACAGTGCTCTCGCTCTGCTGTATTATCACTATGTGACAGTGCTCTCACTCTGTATATTATCACTATGTGACAGTGCTCTCGCTCTGCTGTATTATCTCTGTGACAGTGCTCTCGCTCTGGTATATTATAACTATGTGACAGTGCTCTCACTCTGGTATATTTTCACTATCTGAGAGTGCTCTCACTCTGTATATTATAACTATGTGACAGTACTCTCATTCTGTGTATTATCACTATGTGACAGTGCTCTCACTCTGGAGTATTATCGCTATCTGAGAGTGTTCTCACTTTGTGTATTATCGCTATGTGACAGTGCTCTCACTCTGTGTATTATAACTATGTGACAGTGCTCTCACTCTGGTTTATTCCCACTATGTGACAGTGCTCTCCCTCTGTGTATTATCACTATGTGACAGTGCTCTCACTCTGGAGTATTATCGCTATCTGAGAGTGTTCTCACTCTGTGTATTATCACTATGTGACAGTGCTCTCACTCTGGTTTATTCCCACTATGTGACAGTGCTCTCACTCTGTATTATCACTATGTGACAGTGCTCTCACTCTGTATTATCACCATGTGACAGGGCTCTTGCTCTGCTGTATTATCACTATGTGACAGTGCTCTCACTCTGGTATATTATAACTATGTGACAGAGCTCTCACTCTGGTATATTATCACTATCTGAGAGTGCTCTCACTCTGTATATTATAACTATGTGACAGTGTTCTCACTCTGTGTATTATCACTATGTGACAGTGCTCTCAGTCTGGTATATTATCATTATCTGAGACTGTTCTCACTCTGTGTATTATCACTATCTGAGAGTGCTCTCACTCTGTGTATTATCACTATGTGACAGTGCTCTCACTCTGTGTATTATAACTATGTGACAGTGCTCTCACTCTGGTTTATTCCCACTATGTGACCGTGCTCTCGCTCAGTGTGTTATCACTATGTGACAGTGCTCTCACTCTGTGTATTATCACTATGTGACAGTGCTCTCACTCTGATGTATTATCACTATCTCAGAGTGCTCTCACTCTGTGTATTATCACTATGTGACAGTGTTCTCACTCTGGTGTATTTTCACTATGCGACAGTGCTCTCACTCTGGTGTATTATCACGATGTGACAGTGCTCTCACTCTGGTATATTATAACTATGTGACAGTGCTCTCACTCTGTGTATTATCACTATGTGACAGTGCTCTCACTCTGGTGTATTATCACGATGTGACAGTGCTCTCACTCTGATGTATTATCACTATCTCAGAGTGCTCTCACTCTGTGTATTATCACTATGTGACAGTGTTCTCACTCTGGTGTATTTTCACTATGCGACAGTGCTCTCACTCTGGTGTATTATAACTATCTGACAGTGCTCTCACTCTGTGTATTATCACTATGTGACAGTGCTCTCGCTCTGCTGTATTATCACTATGTGACAGTGCTCTCACTCTGGTATATTATCATTATCTGAGACTGTTCTCACTCTGTGTATTATCACTATCTGAGAGTGCTCTCACTCTGTGTATTATCACTATGTGACAGTGCTCTCACTCTGGTGTATTATCACGATGTGACAGTGCTCTCACTCTGATGTATTATCACTATCTCAGAGTGCTCTCACTCTGTGTATTATCACTATGTGACAGTGTTCTCACTCTGGTGTATTTTCACTATGCGACAGTGCTCTCACTCTGGTGTATTATAACTATGTGACAGTGCTCTCACTCTGTGTATTATCACTATGTGACAGTGCTCTCGCTCTGCTGTATTATCACTATGTGACAGTGCTCTCACTCTGGTATATTATCATTATCTGAGACTGTTCTCACTCTGTGTATTATCACTATCTGAGAGTGCTCTCACTCTGTGTATTATCACTATGTGACAGTGCTCTCACTCTGGAGTATTATCGCTATCTGAGAGTGTTCTCAATTTGTGTATTATCACTATGTGACAGTGCTCTCACTCTGTGTATTATAACTATGTGACAGCGATCTCACTCTGGTTTATTCCCACTATGTGACAGTGCTCTCGCTCGGTGTATTATCACTATGTGACAGTGCTCTCACTCTGTGTATTATCACTATGTGACAGTGCTCTCATTCTGATGTATTATCACTATCTCAGAGTGCTCTCACTCTGTGTATTATCACTATGTGACAGTGCGCTCACTCTGGTGTATTTTCACTATGCGACAGTGCTCTCACTCTGGTGTATTCTCACTAAGTGACAGTGCTCTCACTCTGTGTATTATCACGATGTGACAGTGTTCTCACTCTGGTGTATTATCACGATGTGACAGTGTTCTCACTCTGGTGTATTATCACTATGTGACAGTGATCTCACTCTGATGTATTATCATTATGTACCAGTGATCTCATTCTGGTTAATTCTCTCAATGTGAGAGCGCTCTCACTCTAGTGTATTATCACTATGTGACAGGGCTCTCACTCTGGTTTTTTCTCAATATGTGGCAGTGCTCTCACTCTGGTTTATTCTCACTATGTGACAGTGCTCTCACTCTGGTGTATTATCAATGTGTGACAGTGCTCCCAATCTGCTATATTCTCACTATGTGACAGTGCTCTCACTCTGGGGCATTCTCACTATGTGACAGTGATCTCACTCTGGTTTATTCTCACTATGTGACAGTGCTCTCAGTTGGGTGTATTATCACTATGTGAAAGTGCTCTCATTCTGGTATATTCTCACTATGTGACAGTGCTCTCACTCTGGTGTATTATCACTATGTGACTGTGATCTCACCCAGATGCATTATCACGATGTGACAGTGCACTCACTCTGGTGTATTTTCACTATGTGACAGTGCTCTCTCTCTGGTGTATTATCAGTATGTGACAGTGCTCTCGCTCTGCTGTATTATCACTATGTGACAGTGCTCTCACTCTGTATATTATCACTATGTGACAGTGCTCTCGCTCTGCTGTATTATCTCTATGTGACAGTGCTCTCACTCTGGTATATTATAACTATTTGACAGTGCTCTCACTCTGGTATATTATCACTATCTGAGAGTGCTCTCACTCTGTATATTATAACTATGTGACAGTACTCTCACTCTGTGTATTATCACTATGTGACAGTGCTCTCACTCTGGAGTTTTATCGCTATCTGAGAGTGTTCTCACTTTGTGTATTATCACTATGTGACAGTGCTCTCACTCTGTGTATTATAACTATGTGACAGTGCTCTCACTCTGGTTTATTCCCACTATGTGACAGTGCTCTCCCTCTGTGTATTATCACTATGTGCCAGTGCTCTCACTCTGGAGTATTATCGCTATCTGAGAGTGTTCTCTCTCTGCGTATTATCACTATGTGACAGTGCTCTCACTCTGGTTTATTCCCACTATGTGATAGTGCTCTCACTCTGTATTATCACTATGTGACAGTGCTCTCACTCTGAAGTATTATCGCTATCTGAGAGTGTTCTCACTCTGTGTATTATCACTATGTGACAGTGCTCTCACTCTGGTGTATTCTCACTATGTGACAGTGCTCTCACTCTGTATATTATCACTATGTGACAGTGGTCTCACTCTGGTGTATTATCACTATGTGACAGTGCTCTCACTCTGTATTATCACCATGTGACAGTGCTCTTGCTCTGCTGTATTATCACTATGTGACAGTGCTCTCACTCTGGTATATTATAACTATGTGACAGTGCTCTCACTCTGGTATATTATCACTATCTGAGATTGCTCTCACTCTGTATATTACAACTATGTGACAGTGCTCTCACTCTGTGTATTATCATTATGTGACAGTGCTCTCACTCTGGTATATTATCAGTATCTGAGACTGTTCTCACTCTGTGTATTATCACTATCTGAGAGTGCTCTCACTCTGTGTATTATCACTATGTGACAGTGCTCTCACTCTGTGTATTATAACTATGTGACAGTGCTCTCACTCTGGTTTATTCCCACTATGTGACCGTGCTCTCGCTCAGTGTGTTATCACTATGTGACAGTGCTCTCACTCTGTGTATTATCACTATGTGACAGTGCTCTCACTCTGATGTATTATCACTATCTCAGAGTGCTCTCACTCTGTGTATTATCACTATGTGACAGTGTTCTCACTCTGGTGTATTTTCACTATGCGACAGTGCTCTCACTCTGGTGTATTCTCACTATGTGACAGTGCTCTCACTCTGTGTATTATCACGATGTGACAGTGTTCTCACTCTGGTGTATTATCACGACGTGACAGTGCTCTCACTCTGGTGTATTATCACTATGTGACAGTGCTCGCACTCTGTGTATTATCACTATGTGACAGTGCTCTCACTCTGTGTATTATCACTATGTGACACTGCTCTCGCTCTGCTGTATTATCACTATGTGACAATGCTCTCACTTTGGTGTATTATCACGATGTGACAGTGCTCTCGCTCTGGTGTATTTTCACTATGTGACAGTGCTCTCACTCTGGTGTATTATCAGTATGTGACAGTGCTCTCGCTCTGCTGTATTATCACTATGTAACAGTGCTCTCACTCTGGTTTATTCTCAATATGTGGCAGTGCTCTCACTCTGGTTTATTCTCACTATGTGACAGTGCTCTCACTCTGGTGTATTATCAATGTGTGACAATGCTCCCAATCTGCTATATTCTCACTATGTGACAGTGCTCTCACTCTGGGGCATTCTCACTATGTGACAGTGATCTCACTCTGGTTTATTCTCACTATGTGACAGTGCTCTCAGTTGGGTGTATTATCACTATGTGAAAGTGCTCTCATTCTGGTATATTCTCACTATGTGACGGTGCTCTCACTCTGGTGTATTATCACTATGTGACTGTGATCTCACCCAGATGCATTATCACGATGTGACAGTGCACTCACTCTGGTGTATTTTCACTATGTGACAGTGCTCTCTCTCTGGTGTATTATCAGTATGTGACAGTGCTCTCGCTCTGCTGTATTATCACTATGTGACAGTGCTCTCACTCTGTATATTATCACTATGTGACAGTGCTCTCGCTCTGCTGTATTATCTCTATGTGACAGTGCTCTCACTCTGGTATATTATAACTATTTGACAGTGCTCTCACTCTGGTATATTATCACTATCTGAGAGTGCTCTCACTCTGTATATTATAACTATGTGACAGTACTCTCACTCTGTGTATTATCACTATGTGACAGTGCTCTCACTCTGGAGTTTTATCGCTATCTGAGAGTGTTCTCACTTTGTGTATTATCACTATGTGACAGTGCTCTCACTCTGTGTATTATAACTATGTGACAGTGCTCTCACTCTGGTTTATTCCCACTATGTGACAGTGCTCTCCCTCTGTGTATTATCACTATGTGCCAGTGCTCTCACTCTGGAGTATTATCGCTATCTGAGAGTGTTCTCTCTCTGCGTATTATCACTATGTGACAGTGCTCTCACTCTGGTTTATTCCCACTATGTGATAGTGCTCTCACTCTGTATTATCACTATGTGACAGTGCTCTCACTCTGAAGTATTATCGCTATCTGAGAGTGTTCTCACTCTGTGTATTATCACTATGTGACAGTGCTCTCACTCTGGTGTATTCTCACTATGTGACAGTGCTCTCACTCTGTATATTATCACTATGTGACAGTGGTCTCACTCTGGTGTATTATCACTATGTGACAGTGCTCTCACTCTGTATTATCACCATGTGACAGTGCTCTTGCTCTGCTGTATTATCACTATGTGACAGTGCTCTCACTCTGGTATATTATAACTATGTGACAGTGCTCTCACTCTGGTATATTATCACTATCTGAGATTGCTCTCACTCTGTATATTACAACTATGTGACAGTGCTCTCACTCTGTGTATTATCATTATGTGACAGTGCTCTCACTCTGGTATATTATCAGTATCTGAGACTGTTCTCACTCTGTGTATTATCACTATCTGAGAGTGCTCTCACTCTGTGTATTATCACTATGTGACAGTGCTCTCACTCTGTGTATTATAACTATGTGACAGTGCTCTCACTCTGGTTTATTCCCACTATGTGACCGTGCTCTCGCTCAGTGTGTTATCACTATGTGACAGTGCTCTCACTCTGTGTATTATCACTATGTGACAGTGCTCTCACTCTGATGTATTATCACTATCTCAGAGTGCTCTCACTCTGTGTATTATCACTATGTGACAGTGTTCTCACTCTGGTGTATTTTCACTATGCGACAGTGCTCTCACTCTGGTGTATTCTCACTATGTGACAGTGCTCTCACTCTGTGTATTATCACGATGTGACAGTGTTCTCACTCTGGTGTATTATCACGACGTGACAGTGCTCTCACTCTGGTGTATTATCACTATGTGACAGTGCTCGCACTCTGTGTATTATCACTATGTGACAGTGCTCTCACTCTGTGTATTATCACTATGTGACACTGCTCTCGCTCTGCTGTATTATCACTATGTGACAATGCTCTCACTTTGGTGTATTATCACGATGTGACAGTGCTCTCGCTCTGGTGTATTTTCACTATGTGACAGTGCTCTCACTCTGGTGTATTATCAGTATGTGACAGTGCTCTCGCTCTGCTGTATTATCACTATGTAACAGTGCTCTCACTCTGGTTTATTCTCAATATGTGGCAGTGCTCGCACTCTGGTTTATTCTCACTATGTGACAGTGCTCTCACTCTGGTGTATTATCACTGTGTGACAGTGATCTCACTCTGGTTTATTCTCACTATGTGACAATGATCTCACTCTAGTGTATTATCACTATGCGATAGTGCTCCCACTCTGCTATATTCTCACCATGTGACAGTGTTCTCACTCTCGGGCATTCTCACTATGTGACAGTGATCTCACTCTGGTTTATTCTCACTATGTGACAGTGCTCTCACTTGGGTGTATTATCACTATGTGAAAGTTTCTCATTCTGGTGTATTCTCACTATATGACAGTGCTCTCACTCTGGTGTATTATCACTATGTGACAGTGCTTTCACTCTGGTGTATTATCACTATGTGACAGTGCTCTCGCTCAGCTGTATTATCTCTATGTGACAGTGCTCTCACTCTGGTATATTATAACTATGTGTCAGTGCTCTCATGCTGGTATATTATCACTATCTGTGAGTGCTCTCACTCTGTATATTATAACTATGTGACAGTGCTCTCACTCTGTGTATTATCACTATGAGACAGTGCTCTCACTCTGGTATATTATCATTAGCTGAGAGTGTTCTCACTCTGTGTATTATCACTATCTGAGAGTGCTCTCACTCTGTTTATTATCACTATGTGACAGTGCTCTCACTCTGGAGTATTATCGCTATCTGAGAGTGTTCTCACTTTCTGTATTATCACTATGTGACAGTGCTCTCACTGTGTGTATTATAACTATGTGACAGTGCTCTCACTCTGGTATATTCCCACTATGTGACAGTGCTCTCACTCTGTGTATTATCACTATGTGACAGTGCTCTCACTCTGGAGTATTATCGCTATCTGAGAGTGTTCTCACTTTGTGTATTATCACTATGTGACAGTGCTCTCACTCTGGTTTATTCCCGCTATGTGACAGTGCTCTCACTCTGTGTATTATCACTATGTGACAGTGCTCTCACTCTGAAGTATTATCGCTATCTGAGCGTGTTCTCACTCTGTATTATCACTATGTGACAGTGCTCTCACTCTGATGTATTATCACTAACTCAGAGTGCTCTCACTCTGTGTATTATAACTATGTGACAGTGCTCTCACTTGGGTGTATTATCACTATGTGAAAGTGCTCTCATTCTGGTGTATTCTCACTGTATGACAGGGCTCTCACTCTGGTTTATTCTCAATATGTGGCAGTGCTCTCACTCTGGTTTATTCTCACTATGTGACAGTGCTCTCACTCTGGAGTATTATCGCTATCTGAGAGTGTTCTCACTTTGTGTATTATCACTATGTGACAGTGCTCTCACTCTGAAGTATTATCGCTATCTGAGCGTGTTCTCACTCTGTATTATCACTATGTGACAGTGCTCTCACTCTGATGTATTATCACTAACTCAGAGTGCTCTCACTCTGTGTATTATAACTATGTGACAGTGCTCTCACTTGGGTGTATTATCACTTTGTGAAAGTGCTCTCATTCTGGTGTATTCTCACTGTATGACAGGGCTCTCACTCTGGTTTATTCTCAATATGTGGCAGTGCTCTCACTCTGGTTTATTCTCACTATGTGACAGTGCTCTCACTCTGGTGTATTATCACTGTGTGACAGTGATCTCACTCTGGTTTATTCTCACTATGTGACAATGATCTCACTCTAGTGTATTATCACTATGTGATAGTGCTCCCAATCTGCTATATTCTCACTATGTGACAGTGCTCTCACTCTGGGGCATTCTCACTATGTGACAGTGATCTCACTCTGGTTTATTCTCACTATGTGACAGTGCTCTCACTTGGGTGTATTATCACTATGTGAAAGTGCTCTCATTCTGGTATATTCTCACTATATGACAGTGCTCTCACTCTGGTGTATTATCACTATGTGACTGTGATCTCACCCAGATGCATTATCACGAAGTGACAGTGCACTCACTCTGGTGTATTTTCACTATGTGACAGTGCTCTCTCTCTGGTGTATTATCAGTATGTGACAGTGCTCTCGCTCTGCTGTATTATCACTATGTGACAGTGCTCTCACTCTGTATATTATCACTATGTGACAGTGCTCTCGCTCTGCTGTATTATCTCTGTGACAGTGCTCTCGCTCTGGTATATTATAACTATGTGACAGTGCTCTCACTCTGGTATATTTTCACTATCTGAGAGTGCTCTCACTCTGTATATTATAACTATGTGACAGTACTCTCATTCTGTGTATTATCACTATGTGACAGTGCTCTCACTCTGGAGTATTATCGCTATCTGAGAGTGTTCTCACTTTGTGTATTATCGCTATGTGACAGTGCTCTCACTCTGTGTATTATAACTATGTGACAGTGCTCTCACTCTGGTTTATTCCCACTATGTGACAGTGCTCTCCCTCTGTGTATTATCACTATGTGACAGTGCTCTCACTCTGGAGTATTATCGCTATCTGAGAGTGTTCTCACTCTGTGTATTATCACTATGTGACAGTGCTCTCACTCTGGTTTATTCCCACTATGTGACAGTGATCTCACTCTGTATTATCACTATGTGACAGTGCTCTCACTCTGTATTATCACCATGTGACAGGGCTCTTGCTCTGCTGTATTATCACTATGTGACAGTGCTCTCACTCTGGTATATTATAACTATGTGACAGAGCTCTCACTCTGGTATATTATCACTATCTGAGAGTGCTCTCACTCTGTATATTATAACTATGTGACAGTGTTCTCACTCTGTGTATTATCACTATGTGACAGTGCTCTCAGTCTGGTATATTATCATTATCTGAGACTGTTCTCACTCTGTGTATTATCACTATCTGAGAGTGCTCTCACTCTGTGTATTATCACTATGTGACAGTGCTCTCACTCTGTGTATTATAACTATGTGACAGTGCTCTCACTCTGGTTTATTCCCACTATGTGACCGTGCTCTCGCTCAGTGTGTTATCACTATGTGACAGTGCTCTCACTCTGTGTATTATCACTATGTGACAGTGCTCTCACTCTGATGTATTATCACTATCTCAGAGTGCTCTCACTCTGTGTATTATCACTATGTGACAGTGTTCTCACTCTGGTGTATTTTCACTATGCGACAGTGCTCTCACTCTGGTGTATTATCACGATGTGACAGTGCTCTCACTCTGGTATATTATAACTATGTGACAGTGCTCTCACTCTGTGTATTATCACTATGTGACAGTGCTCTCACTCTGGTGTATTATCACGATGTGACAGTGCTCTCACTCTGATGTATTATCACTATCTCAGAGTGCTCTCACTCTGTGTATTATCACTATGTGACAGTGTTCTCACTCTGGTGTATTTTCACTATGCGACAGTGCTCTCACTCTGGTGTATTATAACTATGTGACAGTGCTCTCACTCTGTGTATTATCACTATGTGACAGTGCTCTCGCTCTGCTGTATTATCACTATGTGACAGTGCTCTCACTCTGGTATATTATCATTATCTGAGACTGTTCTCACTCTGTGTATTATTACTATCTGAGAGTGCTCTCACTCTGTGTATTATCACTATGTGACAGTGCTCTCACTCTGGAGTATTATCGCTATCTGAGAGTGTTCTCAATTTGTGTATTATCACTATGTGACAGTGCTCTCACTCTGTGTATTAAAACTATGTGACAGTGATCTCACTCTGGTTTATTCCCACTATGTGACAGTGCTCTCGCTCGGTGTATTATCACTATGTGACAGTGCTCTCACTCTGTGTATTATCACTATGTGACAGTGCTCTCATTCTGATGTATTATCACTATCTCAGAGTGCTCTCACTCTGTGTATTATCACTATGTGACAGTGCGCTCACTCTGGTGTATTTTCACTATGCGACAGTGCTCTCACTCTGGTGTATTCTCACTAAGTGACAGTGCTCTCACTCTGTATTATCACGATGTGACAGTGTTCTCACTCTGGTGTATTATCACGATGTGACAGTGTTCTCACTCTGGTGTATTATCACTATGTGACAGTGATCTCACTCTGATGTATTATCATTATGTACCAGTGATCTCATTCTGGTTAATTCTCTCAATGTGAGAGCGCTCTCACTCTAGTGTATTATCACTATGTGACAGGGCTCTCACTCTGGTTTTTTCTCAATATGTGGCAGTGCTCTCACTCTGGTTTATTCTCACTATGTGACAGTGCTCTCACTCTGGTGTATTATCAATGTGTGACAGTGCTCCCAATCTGCTATATTCTCACTATGTGACAGTGCTCTCACTCTGGGGCATTCTCACTATGTGACAGTGATCTCACTCTGGTTTATTCTCACTATGTGACAGTGCTCTCAGTTGGGTGTATTATCACTATGTGAAAGTGCTCTCATTCTGGTATATTCTCACTATGTGACAGTGCTCTCACTCTGGTGTATTATCACTATGTGACTGTGATCTCACCCAGATGCATTATCACGATGTGACAGTGCACTCACTCTGGTGTATTTTCACTATGTGACAGTGCTCTCTCTCTGGTGTATTATCAGTATGTGACAGTGCTCTCGCTCTGCTGTATTATCACTATGTGACAGTGCTCTCACTCTGTGTATTATCACTATGTGACAGTGCTCTCGCTCTGCTGTATTATCTCTATGTGACAGTGCTCTCACTCTGGTATATTATAACTATTTGACAGTGCTCTCACTCTGGTATATTATCACTATCTGAGAGTGCTCTCACTCTGTATATTATAACTATGTGACAGTACTCTCACTCTGTGTATTATCACTATGTGACAGTGCTCTCACTCTGGAGTTTTATCGCTATCTGAGAGTGCTCTCACTTTGTGTATTATCACTATGTGACAGTGCTCTCACTCTGTGTATTATAACTATGTGACAGTGCTCTCACTCTGGTTTATTCCCACTATGTGACAGTGCTCTCCCTCTGTGTATTATCACTATGTGCCAGTGCTCTCACTCTGGAGTATTATCGCTATCTGAGAGTGTTCTCTCTCTGTGTATTATCACTATGTGACAGTGCTCTCACTCTGGTTTATTCCCACTATGTGATAGTGCTCTCACTCTGTATTATCACTATGTGACAGTGCTCTCACTCTGAAGTATTATCGCTATCTGAGAGTGTTCTCACTCTGTGTATTATCACTATGTGACAGTGCTCTCACTCTGGTGTATTCTCACTATGTGACAGTGCTCTCACTCTGTATATTATCACTATGTGACAGTGCTCTCACTCTGTATTATCACCATGTGACAGTGCTCTTGCTCTGCTGTATTATCACTATGTGACAGTGCTCTCACTCTGGTATATTATAACTATGTGACAGTGCTCTCACTCTGGTATATTATCACTATCTGAGATTGCTCTCACTCTGTATATTATAACTATGTGACAGTGCTCTCACTCTGTGTATTATCATTATGTGACAGTGCTCTCACTCTGGTATATTATCAGTATCTGAGACTGTTCTCACTCTGTGTATTATCACTATCTGAGAGTGCTCTCACTCTGTGTATTATCACTATGTGACAGTGCTCTCACTCTGTGTATTATAACTATGTGACAGTGCTCTCACTCTGGTTTATTCCCACTATGTGACCGTGCTCTCGCTCAGTGTGTTATCACTATGTGACAGTGCTCTCACTCTGTGTATTATCACTATGTGACAGTGCTCTCACTCTGATGTATTATCACTATCTCAGAGTGCTCTCACTCTGTGTATTATCACTATGTGACAGTGTTCTCACTCTGGTGTATTTTCACTATGCGACAGTGCTCTCACTCTGGTGTATTCTCACTATGTGACAGTGCTCTCACTCTGTGTATTATCACGATGTGACAGTGTTCTCACTCTGGTGTATTATCACGACGTGACAGTGCTCTCACTCTGGTGTATTATCACTATGTGACAGTGCTCGCACTCTGTGTATTATCACTATGTGACAGTGCTCTCACTCTGTGTATTATCACTATGTGACACTGCTCTCGCTCTGCTGTATTATCACTATGTGACAATGCTCTCACTTTGGTGTATTATCACGATGTGACAGTGCTCTCGCTCTGGTGTATTTTCACTATGTGACAGTGCTCTCACTCTGGTGTATTATCAGTATGTGACAGTGCTCTCGCTCTGCTGTATTATCACTATGTAACAGTGCTCTCACTCTGGTTTATTCTCAATATGTGGCAGTGCTCGCACTCTGGTTTATTCTCACTATGTGACAGTGCTCTCACTCTGGTGTATTATCACTGTGTGACAGTGATCTCACTCTGGTTTATTCTCACTATGTGACAATGATCTCACTCTAGTGTATTATCACTATGTGATAGTGCTCCCACTCTGCTATATTCTCACCATGTGACAGTGTTCTCACTCTGGGGCATTCTCACTATGTGACAGTGATCTCACTCTGGTTTATTCTCACTATGTGACAGTGCTCTCACTTGGGTGTATTATCACTATGTGAAAGTTTCTCATTCTGGTGTATTCTCACTATATGACAGTGCTCTCACTCTGGTGTATTATCACTATGTGACAGTGCTTTCACTCTGGTGTATTATCACTATGTGACAGTGCTCTCACTCTGTGTATTATCACTATGTGACAGTGCTCTCGCTCAGCTGTATTATCTCTATGTGACAGTGCTCTCACTCTGGGGCATTCTCACTATGTGACGGTGCTCTCACTCTGGTTTATTCTCAATATGTGGCAGTGCTCGCACTCTGGTTTATTCTCACTATGTGACAGTGCTCTCACTCTGGTGTATTATCACTGTGTGACAGTGATCTCACTCTGGTTTATTCTCACTATGTGACAATGATCTCACTCTAGTGTATTATCACTATGTGATAGTGCTCCCACTCTGCTATATTCTCACTATGTGAGAGTGTTCTCACTCTGGGGCCTTCTCACTATGTGACAGTTTTCTAACTCTGGTTTATTCTCACTATGTGACAGTGCTCTCACTTGGGTGTATTATCACTATGTGAAAGTTTCTCATTCTGGTGTATTCTCACTATATGACAGTGCTCTCACTCTGGTGTATTATCACTATGTGACAGTGCTTTCACTCTGGTGTATTATCACTATGTGACAGTGCTCTCACTCTGTGTATTATCACTATGTGACAGTGCTCTCGCTCAGCTGTATTATCTCTATGTGACAGTGCTCTCACTCTGGTATATTATAACTATGTGTCAGTGCTCTCACGCTGGTATATTATCACTATCTGTGAGTGCTCTCACTCTGTATATTATAACTATGTGACAGTGCTCTCACTCTGTGTATTATCACTATGAGACAGTGCTCTCACTCTGGTATATTATCATTAGCTGAGAGTGTTCTGACTCTGTGTATTATCACTATCTGAGAGTGCTCTCACTCTGTTTATTATCACTATGTGACAGTGCTCTCACTCTGGAGTATTATCGCTATCTGAGAGTGTTCTCACTTTCTGTATTATCACTATGTGACAGTGCTCTCACTGTGTGTATTATAACTATGTGACAGTGCTCTCACTCTGGTATATTCCCACTATGTGACAGTGCTCTCACTCTGTGTATTATCACTATGTGACAGTGCTCTCACTCTGGAGTATTATCGCTATCTGAGAGTGTTCTCACTTTGTGTATTATCACTATGTGACAGTGCTCTCACTCTGGTTTATTCCCGCTATGTGACAGTGCTCTCACTCTGTGTATTATCACTATGTGACAGTGCTCTCACTCTGAAGTATTATCGCTATCTGAGCGTGTTCTCACTCTGTGTATTATCACTATGTGACAGTGCTCTCACTCTGATGTATTATCACTAACTCAGAGTGCTCTCACTCTGTGTATTATAACTATGTGACAGTGCTCTCACTCTGTGTATTATAACTATGTGACAGTGCTCTCACTTGGGTGTATTATCACTATGTGAAAGTGCTCTCATTCTGGTGTATTCTCACTATATGACAGTGCTCTCACTCTGGTGTATTTTCACTATGTGACAGTGGTCTCACTCTGGTGTATTATCACTATGTGACAGTGCTCTCGCTCTGCTGTATTGTCACTATGTGACAGTGCTCTCACTCTGTATTATCACTATGTGACAGTGCTCTCGCTCAGCTGTATTATCTCTATGTGACAGTGCTCTCACTCTGGTATATTATAACTATGTGACTGTGGTCTCACTCTGGTATATTATCACTATCTGAGAGTGCTCTCACTCTGTATATTCTAACTATGTGACAGTGATCTCACTCTGTGTATTATCACTATGAGACACTGCTCTCACTCTGGTATATTATCATTAGCTGTGAGTGTTCTCACTCTGTGTATTATCACTATCTGAGAGTGCTCTCACTCTGTGTATTATCACTATGTGACAGTGCTCTCACTCTGGAGTATTATCGCTATCTGAGAGTGTTCTCACTTTGTGTATTATCACTATGTGACAGTGCTCTCACTCTGTGTATTATAACTATGTGACAGTGCTCTCACTCTGGTATATTCCCACTCTGTGACAGTGCTCTCACTCTGTGTATTATCACTATGTGACAGTGCTCTCACTCTGGAGTATTATCGCTATCTGAGAGTGTTCTCACTCTCTGTATTATCACTATGTGCCAGTGCTCTCACTCTGGTTTATTCCCACTATGTGACAGTGCTCTCACTCTGTGTATTATCACTATGTGACAGTGCTCTCACTCTGAAGTATTATCGCTATCTGATAGTGTTCTCACTCTGTGTATTATCACTATGTGACAGTGCTCTCACTCTGATGTATTATCACTATCTCAGAGTGCTCTCACTCTGTGTATTATAACTATGTGACCGTGCTCTCACTCTGGTGTATTATCACTATGTGACAGTGCTCTCACTCTGGTTTATTCCCACTATGTGACAGTGCTCTCACTCTGTGTATTATCACTATGTGACAGTTTTCTCACTCTGATGTATTATCACTATCTCAGAGTGCTCTCACTCTGTGTATTAAAACTATGTGACAGTGCTCTCACTCTGGTGTATTATCACTGTGTGACAGTGATCTCACTCTGGTTTATTCTCACTATGTGACAATGATCTCACTCTAGTGTATTCTCACTATGTGATAGTGCTCCCACTCTGCTATATTCTCACTATGTGACTGTGCTCTCACTCTGAGGCATTCTCACTATGTGACAGTGATCTCACTCTGTTTTATTCTCACTATGTGACAGTGCTCTCACTTTGGTGTATTATCACTATGTGAAAGTGCTCTCATTCTGGTGTATTCTCACTATATGACAGTGCTCTCACTCTGGTGTATTATCACTATGTGACTGTGATCTCACCCAGATGCATTATCACGATGTGACAGTGCTCTCACTCTGGTGTATTTTCACTATGTGACAGTGCTCTCACTCTGGTGTATTATCAGTATGTGACAGTGCTCTCGCTCTGCTGTATTATCCCTATGTGACAGTGCTCTCACTCTGGTTTATTCTCAATATGTGGCAGTGCTCTCACTCTGGTTTATTCTCACTATGTGACAGTGCTCTCACTCTGGTGTATTATCACTGTGTGACAGTGATCTCACTCTGGTTTATTCTCACTATGTGACAATGATCTCACTCTAGTGTATTATCACTGTGTGACAGTGCTCTCTCTCTGGTTTATTCCCACTATGTGACAGTGCTCTCACTCTGGGGCATTCTCACTATGTGACATTGCTCTCACTCTGGTTTATTCTCAATATGTGGCAGTGCTCGCACTCTGGTTTATTCTCACTATGTGACAGTGCTCTCACTCTGGTGTATTATCACTGTGTGACAGTGATCTCACTCTGGTTTATTCTCACTATGTGACAATGATCTCACTCTAGTGTATTATCACTATGTGATAGTGCTCCCACTCTGCTATATTCTCACTATGTGACAGTGTTCTCACTCTGGGGCATTCTCACTATGTGACAGTGATCTAACTCTGGTTTATTCTCACTATGTGACAGTGCTCTCACTTGGGTGTATTATCACTATGTGAAAGTTTCTCATTCTGGTGTATTCTCACTATATGACAGTGCTCTCACTCTGGTGTATTATCACTATGTGACAGTGCTCTCACTCTGTGTATTATCACTATGTGACAGTGCTCTCGCTCTGCTGTATTATCACTATGTTACAGTGCTCTCACTCTGGTATATTATAACTATGTGACAGTGCTCTCACTCTGGTATATTATCACTATCTGAGAGTGCTCTCACTCTGGTGTATTATCACAATGTGACAGTGCTCTCCCTCTGCTGTATTATCACTATGTGACAGTGCTCTCACTCTGGTATATTATAACTATGTGACAGTGCTCTCACTCTGGTATATTATCACTATGTGACAGTGCTCTCGCTCTGTATATTATCACTATGTGACAGTGCTCTCACTCTGGTGTATTATCACTATGTGACAGTGCTCTCACTCTGTATTATCACCATGTGACAGTGCTCTTGCTCTGCTGTATTATCACTATGTGACAGTGCTCTCACTCTGGTATATTATAACTATGTGACAGTGCTCTCACTCTGGTATATTATCACTATCTGAGATTGCTCTCACTCTGTATAGTATAACTATGTGACAGTGCTCTCACTCTGTGTATTATCACTATGTGACAGTGCTCTCACTCTGGTATATTATCATTATCTGAGACTGTTCTCACTCTGTGTATTATCACTATCTGAGAGTGCTCTCACTCTGTGTATTATCACTACGTGACAGTGCTCTCACTCTGGAGTATTATCACTATCTGAGATTGTTCTCAATTTGTGTGTTATCACTATGTGACAGTGCTCTCACTCTGTGTATAATAACTATGTGATAGTGCTCTCACTCTGGTTTATTCCCACTATGTGACCGTGCTCTCACTCTGTGTATTATCACTATGTGACAGTGTTCTCACTCTGGTGTATTTTCACTATGCGACAGTGCTCTCACTCTGGTGTATTCTCACTATGTGACACTGCTCTCACTCTGGTGTATTATCACGATGTGAAAGTGTTCTCACTCTGGTGTATTATCACTATGTGACAGTGATCTCACTCTGATGTATTCTCATTATCTAACAGTGATCTCATTCTGGTTTATTCTCTCAATGTGAGAGTGCTCTCACTCTAGTGTATTATCACTATGTGACAGTGCTCTCGCTCTGCTGTATTATCACTATGTGACAGTGCTCTCACTCTTGTATATCATAACTATGTGACAGTGCTCTCACTCTGGTATATTATCACTATCTGAGAGTGCTCTCACTCTGTATATTATAACTATTTGACAGTGCTCTCACTCTGTGTATTTTCACTATGAGACAGTGCTCTCACTCTGGTATATTTTCATTATCTGAGACTGTCTCACTCTGTGCATTATCACTATCTGAGAGTGCTCTCACTCTGTGTATTATCACTATGTGACAATGCTCTCACTCTGGAGTATTATCGCTATCTGAGAGTGTTCTCAATTTGTGTATTATCACTATGTGAAAGTGCTCTCGCTCTGCTGTATTGTCACTATGTGACAGTGATCTCACTCTGGTGTATTATCACTATGTGACAGTGCTCTCACTCTGGTGTATTATCACGATGTGACAGTGTTCTCACTCTGGTGTATTATCACTATGTGACAGTGATCTCACTCTTGTGTATTCTCACTATGTGACAGCGCTCTCACTCAGTGTATTATCACGATGTGACAGTGTTCTCACTCTGGTGTATTATCAGAATGTGACAGTGTTCTCACTCTGGTGTATTATCACTATGTGACTGTGATCTCACTCTGATGTATTATCATTATGTAACAGTGATCTCATTCTTGTTCATTCTCTGAATGTGAGAGTGCTCTCACTCTAGTGTATTATCACAATGTGACAGTGCTCTCACTCTGGTTTATTCTCAATATGTGGCAGTGCTCTCACTCAGGTTTATTCTCACTATGTGACAGTGATCTCACTCTGGTTTATTATCACTATGTAACAATGATCTCACTCTAGTGTATTATCACTATGTGACATTGCTCTCACTCTGATTTATTCCCACGATGTGACAGTGCTCTCCCTCTGGGGCATTCTCACTATGTGACAGTGCTCTCACTCTGGTTTATTTTCAATATGTGGCAGTGCTCTCAATCTGGTTTATTCTCACTATGTGACAGTGCTCTCACTCTGGTGTATTATCACTGTGTGACAGTGATCTCACTCTGGTTTATTCTCACTATGTGACAATGATCTCACTCTAGTGTATTATCACTATGTGCTAGTGCTCCCACTCTGCTATATTCTCACTATGTGACAGTGCTCTCACTCTGGGGCATTCTCACTATGTGACAGTGATCTCACTCTGGTTTATTCTCATTATGTGACTGTGCCCTCATTTGGGTGTATTATCACTATGTGAAAGTGCTCTCATTCTGGTGTATTCTCACTATATGACAGTGCTCTCACTCTGGTGTATTATCACTATGAGACAGTGCTCTCGCTCTACTGTATTATCACTATGTGACAGTGCTCTCACTCTGTGTATTATCACTATGTGACAGTGCTCTCACTCTGGTATATTATAACTATGTGACAGTGCTCTCACTCTGGTATATTATCACTATCTGAGAGTGCTCTCACTCTGTATATTATAACTATGTGACAGTGCTCTCACTCTGTGTATTATCACTATGAGACAGTGCTCTCACTCTGGTATATTATCATTAGCTGAGAGTGTTCTCACTCTGTGTATTATCACTATCTGAGAGTGCTCTCACTCTGTGTATTATCACTATGTGACAGTGCTCTCACTCTGGATTATTATCGCTATCTGAGAGTGTTCTCACTTTGTGTATTATCACAATATCACAATGTGACAGTGCTCTCACTCTGTGTATTATAACTATGTGACAGTGCTCTCACTCTGGTTTATTCCCACTATGTGACCGTGCTCTCGCTCTGTGTGTTATCACTATGTGACAGTGCTCTCACTCTGTGAATGATCACTATGTGACAGTGCACTCACTCTGTGTATTATCACTATGTGACAGTGCTCTCACTCTGAAGCATTATCGCTATCTGAGAGTGTTCTCACTCTGTGTATTATCACTATGTGACAGTGCTCTCACTCTGATGTATTATCACTCTCTCAGAGTGCTCTCACGCTATGTATTATAACTATGTGACAGTGCTCTCACTCTGGTGTATTATCACTGTGTGACAGTGATCTCACTCTGATTTATTCCCACGATGTGACAGTGATCTCACTCTGGTTTATTATCACTATGTAACAATGATCTCACTCTAGTGTATTATCACTATGTGACATTGCTCTCACTCTGATTTATTCCCACGATGTGACAGTGCTCTCCCTCTGGGGCATTCTCACTATGTGACAGTGCTCTCACTCTGGTTTATTTTCAATATGTGGCAGTGCTCTCACTCTGGTGTATTATCACTGTGTGACAGTGATCTCACTCTGGTTTATTCTCACTATGTGACAATGATCTCACTCTAGTGTATTCTCACTGTGTGATAGTGCTCCCACTCTGCTATATTCTCTCTATGTGACAGTGCTCTCTCTCTGAGGCATTCTCACTATGTGACAGTGATCTCATTCTGGTTTATTCTCACTATGTGACAGTGCTCTCACTTTGGTGTATTATCACTATGTGAAAGTGCTCTCATTCTGGTGTATTCTCACTATATGACAGTGCTCTCACTCTGGTGTCTTATCACTATGTGACTGTGATCTCACCCAGATGCATTATCACGATGTGACAGTGCTCTCACTCTGGTGTATTTTCACTATGTGACAGTGCTCTCACTCTGGTGTATTATCACTATGTGACAGTGCTCTCACTCTGGTATATTATAACTATGTGACAGTGCTCTCACTCTGGTATATTATCACCATCTGAGAGTGCTCTCACTCTGTGTATTATAACTATGTGACAGTGCTCTCACTCTGTGTATTATCACTATGAGACAGTGCTCTTACTCTGGTATATTATCATTAGCTGAGAGTGTTCTCACTCTGTGTATTATCACTATCTGAGAATGCTCTCACTCTGTGTATTATCACTACGTGACAGTGCTCTCACTCTGGAGTATTATCGCTATCTGAGAGTGTTCTCACTTTGTGTATTATCACTATGTGACAGTGCTCTCACTCTGTGTATTATAACTATGTGACAGTGCTCTCACTCTGGTTTATTCCCACTATGTGACAGTGCTCTCACTCTGTGTATTATCACTATGTGACAGTGCTCTCACTCTGGAGTATTATCGCTATCTGAGAGTGTTCTCACTCTGTGTATTATCACTATGTGACAGTGCTCTCACTCTGGTTTATTCCCTCTATGTGACAGTGCTCTCACTCTGTGTATTATCACTATGTGACTGTGCTCTCACTCCGAAGTATTATCGCTATCTGAGAGTGTTCTCACTCTGTGTATTATCACTATGTGACAGTGCTCTCACTCTGATGTATTATCACTATCTCAGAGTGCTCTCACTCTGTGTATAATAACTATGTGACAGTGCTCTCACTCTGGTGTATTATCACTGTGTGACAGTGATCTCACTTCTGGTTTATTCTCACTATGTGACAATGATCTCACTCTAGTGTATTCTCACTATGTGATAGTGCTCCCACTCTGCTATATTCTCACTATGTGACATTGCTCTCACTCAGAGGCATTCTCACTATGTGACAGTGATCTCACTCTGGTTTATTCTCACTATGTGACAGTGCTCTCACTTTGGTCTATTATCACTATGTGAAAGTGCTCTCATTCTGGTGTATTTTCACTATATGACAGTGCTCTCACTCTGGTGTATTATCACTATGTGTCTGTGATCTCACCCAGATGCATTATCACGATGTGACAGTGCTCTCACTCTGGTGTATTTTCACTATGTGACAGTGCTCTCACTCTGGTGTATTATCACTATGTGACAGTGCTCTCGCTCTGCTGTATTATCACTATGAGACAGTGTTCTCACTCTGGTATATTATCATTAGCTGAGAGTGTTCTCACTCTGTGTATTATCACTATCTGAGAGTGCTCTCACTCTGTGTATTATCACTATGTGACAGTGCTCTCACTCTGGAGTATTATCGCTATCTGAGAGTGTTCTCACTTTGTGTATTTTCACTATGTGACAGTGCTCTCACTCTGGTGTATTATCACTATGTGACAGTGCTCTCGCTCTGCTGTATTATCACTATGTGACAGTGCTCTCACTCTGTGTATTATCACTGTGTGACAGTGCTCTCGCTCAGCAGCATTATCTCTATGTGACAGTGCTCTCACTCTGGTGTATTATCTCTATGTGACAGTGCTCTCACTCTGGTATATTATAACTATGTGACAGTGCTCTCACTCTGGTATATTATCACTATCTGAGAGTGCTCTCACTCTGTATATTATAACTATGTGACAGTGCTCTCACTCTGTGTATTATCACTATGAGACAGTGCTCTCACTCTGGTATATTATCATTAGCTGAGAGTGTTCTCACTCTGTGTATTATCACTATCTGAGAGTGCTCTCTCTCTGGAGTATTATCGCTATCGGAGAGTGTTCTCACTTTGTGTATTATCACTATGTGACAGTGCTCTCACTCTGTGTATTATCACTATGAGACAGTGCTCTCACTCTGGTATATTATCATTAGCTGAGAGTGTTCTCACTCTGTGTATTATCACTATCTGAGAGTGCTCTCACTCTTTGTATTATCACTACGTGACAGTGCTCTCACTCTGGAGTATTATCGCTATCTGAGAGTGTTCTCACTTTGTGTATTATCACTATGTGACAGTGCTCTCAATCTGTGTATTATAACTATGTGACAGTGCTCTCACTCTGTGTATTATCACTATGTGACAGTGCTCTCGCTCAGCTGTATTATCTCTACGTGACAGTGCTCTCACTCTGGTATATTATAACTATTTGACAGTGCTCTCACTCTGGTATATTATCACTATCTGAGAGTGCTCTCACTCTGTATATTATAACTATGTGACAGTGCTCTCACTCTGTGTATTATCACGATGAGACAGTGCTCTCACTCTGGTATATTATCATTAGCTGAGAGTGTTCTCACTCTGTGTATTATCACTATCTGAGAGTGCTCTCACTCTGTGTATTATCACTATGTGACAGTGCTCTCACTTTGGAGTATTATCGCTATCTGAGAGTGTTCTCACTTTGTGTATTATCACTATGTGACAGTGCTCTCACTCTGTGCATTATAACTATGCGACAGTGCTCTCACTCTGGTTTATTCCCTCTATGTGACAGTGCTCTCACTCTGTGTATTATCACTATGTGACAGTGCTTTCACTCTGAAGTATTATCGCTATCTGAGAGTGTTCTCACTCTGTGTATTATCACTATGTGACAGTGCTCTCACTCTGATGTATTATCACTATCTCAGAGTGCTCTCACTCTGTGTATTATAACTATGTGACAGTGCTCTCACTCTGGTGTATTATCACTGTGTGACAGTGATCTCACTCTGGTTTATTCTCACTATGTGACAATGATCTCACTCTAGTGTATTCTCACTATGTGATAGTGCTCCCACTCTGCTATATTCTCACTATGTGACAGTGCTCTCACTCTGAGGCATTCTCACTATGTGACAGTGATCTCATTCTGGTTTATTCTCACTATGTGACAGTGCTCTCACTTTGGTGTATTATCACTATGTGAAAGTGCTCTCATTCTGGTGTATTCTCACTATATGTCAGTGCTCTCACTCTGGTGTATTATCACTTTGTGACTGTGATCTCACCCAGATGCATTATCACGATGTGACAGTGCTCTCACTCTGGTGTATTTTCACTAACTGACAGTGTTCTCACTCTGGTGTATTATCAGTATGTGACAGTCCTCTCGCTCTGCTGTATTATCACTATGTGACAGTGCTCTCACTCAGTGTATTATCACTATGTGACAGTGCTCTCGCTCTGCTGTATTATCACTATGTGACAGTGCTCTCACTCTGGGCTATTATCACTATGTGACAGTGCTCTCACTCTGGTATATTATAACTATGTGACAGTGCTCTCACTCTGGTATATTATCACTATCTGTGAGTGCTCTCACTCTGTATATTATAACTATGTGACAGTGCTTTCACTCTGTGTATTATCACTATGAGACAGTGCTCTCACTCTGGTATATTATCATTAGCTGAGAGTGTTCTCACTCTGTGTATTATCACTATCTGAGAGTGCTCTCACTCTGTGTATTATCACTATGTGACAGTGCTCTCACTCTGGAGTATTATCGCTATCTGAGAGTGTTCTCACTTTGTGTATTTTCACTATGTGACAGTGCTCTCACTCTGGTGTATTATCACTATGTGACAGTGCTCTCGCTCTGCTGTATTATCACTATGTGACAGTGCTCTCACTCTGTGTATTATCACTATGTGACAGTGCTCTCACTCTGATGTATTATCACTATCTCAGAGTGCTCTCACTCTGTGTATTATAACTATGTGACAGTGCTCTCACTCTGGTGTATTATCACTGTGTGACAGTGATCTCACTCTGGTTTATTCTCACTATGTGACAATGATCTCACTCTAGTGTATTCTCACTATGTGATAGTGCTCCCACTCTGCTATATTCTCACTATGTGACAGTGCTCTCACTCTGAGGCATTCTCACTATGTGACAGTGATCTCATTCTGGTTTATTCTCACTATGTGACAGTGCTCTCACTTTGGTGTATTATCACTATGTGAAAGTGCTCTCATTCTGGTGTATTCTCACTATATGTCAGTGCTCTCACTCTGGTGTATTATCACTTTGTGACTGTGATCTCACCCAGATGCATTATCACGATGTGACAGTGCTCTCACTCTGGTGTATTTTCACTAACTGACAGTGTTCTCACTCTGGTGTATTATCAGTATGTGACAGTCCTCTCGCTCTGCTGTATTATCACTATGTGACAGTGCTCTCACTCAGTGTATTATCACTATGTGACAGTGCTCTCGCTCTGCTGTATTATCACTATGTGACAGTGCTCTCACTCTGGGCTATTATCACTATGTGACAGTGCTCTGACTCTGGTATATTATAGCTATGTGACAGTGCTCTCACTCTGGTATATTATCACTATCTGTGAGTGCTCTCACTCTGTATATTATAACTATGTGACAGTGCTTTCACTCTGTGTATTATCACTATGAGACAGTGCTCTCACTCTGGTATATTATCATTAGCTGAGAGTGTTCTCACTCTGATGTATTATCACTATCTCAGAGTGCTCTCACTCTGTGTATAATAACTATGTGACAGTGCTCTCACTCTGGTGTATTATCACTGTGTGACAGTGATCTCACTTCTGGTTTATTCTCACTATGTGACAATGATCTCACTCTAGTGTATTCTCACTATGTGATAGTGCTCCCACTCTGCTATATTCTCACTATGTGACATTGCTCTCACTCAGAGGCATTCTCACTATGTGACAGTGATCTCACTCTGGTTTATTCTCACTATGTGACAGTGCTCTCACTTTGGTCTATTATCACTATGTGAAAGTGCTCTCATTCTGGTGTATTTTCACTATATGACAGTGCTCTCACTCTGGTGTATTATCACTATGTGTCTGTGATCTCACCCAGATGCATTATCACGATGTGACAGTGCTCTCACTCTGGTGTATTTTCACTATGTGACAGTGCTCTCACTCTGGTGTATTATCACTATGTGACAGTGCTCTCGCTCTGCTGTATTATCACTATGAGACAGTGTTCTCACTCTGGTATATTATCATTAGCTGAGAGTGTTCTCACTCTGTGTATTATCACTATCTGAGAGTGCTCTCACTCTGTGTATTATCACTATGTGACAGTGCTCTCACTCTGGAGTATTATCGCTATCTGAGAGTGTTCTCACTTTGTGTATTTTCACTATGTGACAGTGCTCTCACTCTGGTGTATTATCACTATGTGACAGTGCTCTCGCTCTGCTGTATTATCACTATGTGACAGTGCTCTCACTCTGTGTATTATCACTGTGTGACAGTGCTCTCGCTCAGCAGCATTATCTCTATGTGACAGTGCTCTCACTCTGGTGTATTATCTCTATGTGACAGTGCTCTCACTCTGGTATATTATAACTATGTGACAGTGCTCTCACTCTGGTATATTATCACTATCTGAGAGTGCTCTCACTCTGTATATTATAACTATGTGACAGTGCTCTCACTCTGTGTATTATCACTATGAGACAGTGCTCTCACTCTGGTATATTATCATTAGCTGAGAGTGTTCTCACTCTGTGTATTATCACTATCTGAGAGTGCTCTCTCTCTGGAGTATTATCGCTATCGGAGAGTGTTCTCACTTTGTGTATTATCACTATGTGACAGTGCTCTCACTCTGTGTATTATCACTATGAGACAGTGCTCTCACTCTGGTATATTATCATTAGCTGAGAGTGTTCTCACTCTGTGTATTATCACTATCTGAGAGTGCTCTCACTCTTTGTATTATCACTACGTGACAGTGCTCTCACTCTGGAGTATTATCGCTATCTGAGAGTGTTCTCACTTTGTGTATTATCACTATGTGACAGTGCTCTCAATCTGTGTATTATAACTATGTGACAGTGCTCTCACTCTGTGTATTATCACTATGTGACAGTGCTCTCGCTCAGCTGTATTATCTCTACGTGACAGTGCTCTCACTCTGGTATATTATAACTATTTGACAGTGCTCTCACTCTGGTATATTATCACTATCTGAGAGTGCTCTCACTCTGTATATTATAACTATGTGACAGTGCTCTCACTCTGTGTATTATCACGATGAGACAGTGCTCTCACTCTGGTATATTATCATTAGCTGAGAGTGTTCTCACTCTGTGTATTATCACTATCTGAGAGTGCTCTCACTCTGTGTATTATCACTATGTGACAGTGCTCTCACTTTGGAGTATTATCGCTATCTGAGAGTGTTCTCACTTTGTGTATTATCACTATGTGACAGTGCTCTCACTCTGTGCATTATAACTATGCGACAGTGCTCTCACTCTGGTTTATTCCCTCTATGTGACAGTGCTCTCACTCTGTGTATTATCACTATGTGACAGTGCTTTCACTCTGAAGTATTATCGCTATCTGAGAGTGTTCTCACTCTGTGTATTATCACTATGTGACAGTGCTCTCACTCTGATGTATTATCACTATCTCAGAGTGCTCTCACTCTGTGTATTATAACTATGTGACAGTGCTCTCACTCTGGTGTATTATCACTGTGTGACAGTGATCTCACTCTGGTTTATTCTCACTATGTGACAATGATCTCACTCTAGTGTATTCTCACTATGTGATAGTGCTCCCACTCTGCTATATTCTCACTATGTGACAGTGCTCTCACTCTGAGGCATTCTCACTATGTGACAGTGATCTCATTCTGGTTTATTCTCACTATGTGACAGTGCTCTCACTTTGGTGTATTATCACTATGTGAAAGTGCTCTCATTCTGGTGTATTCTCACTATATGTCAGTGCTCTCACTCTGGTGTATTATCACTTTGTGACTGTGATCTCACCCAGATGCATTATCACGATGTGACAGTGCTCTCACTCTGGTGTATTTTCACTAACTGACAGTGTTCTCACTCTGGTGTATTATCAGTATGTGACAGTCCTCTCGCTCTGCTGTATTATCACTATGTGACAGTGCTCTCACTCAGTGTATTATCACTATGTGACAGTGCTCTCGCTCTGCTGTATTATCACTATGTGACAGTGCTCTCACTCTGGGCTATTATCACTATGTGACAGTGCTCTCACTCTGGTATATTATAACTATGTGACAGTGCTCTCACTCTGGTATATTATCACTATCTGTGAGTGCTCTCACTCTGTATATTATAACTATGTGACAGTGCTTTCACTCTGTGTATTATCACTATGAGACAGTGCTCTCACTCTGGTATATTATCATTAGCTGAGAGTGTTCTCACTCTGTGTATTATCACTATCTGAGAGTGCTCTCACTCTGTGTATTATCACTATGTGACAGTGCTCTCACTCTGGAGTATTATCGCTATCTGAGAGTGTTCTCACTTTGTGTATTTTCACTATGTGACAGTGCTCTCACTCTGGTGTATTATCACTATGTGACAGTGCTCTCGCTCTGCTGTATTATCACTATGTGACAGTGCTCTCACTCTGTGTATTATCACTATGTGACAGTGCTCTCACTCTGATGTATTATCACTATCTCAGAGTGCTCTCACTCTGTGTATTATAACTATGTGACAGTGCTCTCACTCTGGTGTATTATCACTGTGTGACAGTGATCTCACTCTGGTTTATTCTCACTATGTGACAATGATCTCACTCTAGTGTATTCTCACTATGTGATAGTGCTCCCACTCTGCTATATTCTCACTATGTGACAGTGCTCTCACTCTGAGGCATTCTCACTATGTGACAGTGATCTCATTCTGGTTTATTCTCACTATGTGACAGTGCTCTCACTTTGGTGTATTATCACTATGTGAAAGTGCTCTCATTCTGGTGTATTCTCACTATATGTCAGTGCTCTCACTCTGGTGTATTATCACTTTGTGACTGTGATCTCACCCAGATGCATTATCACGATGTGACAGTGCTCTCACTCTGGTGTATTTTCACTAACTGACAGTGTTCTCACTCTGGTGTATTATCAGTATGTGACAGTCCTCTCGCTCTGCTGTATTATCACTATGTGACAGTGCTCTCACTCAGTGTATTATCACTATGTGACAGTGCTCTCGCTCTGCTGTATTATCACTATGTGACAGTGCTCTCACTCTGGGCTATTATCACTATGTGACAGTGCTCTGACTCTGGTATATTATAGCTATGTGACAGTGCTCTCACTCTGGTATATTATCACTATCTGTGAGTGCTCTCACTCTGTATATTATAACTATGTGACAGTGCTTTCACTCTGTGTATTATCACTATGAGACAGTGCTCTCACTCTGGTATATTATCATTAGCTGAGAGTGTTCTCACTCTGTGTATTATCACTATCTGAGAGTGCTCTCACTCTGTGTATTATCACTACGTGACAGTGCTCTCACTCTGGAGTATTATCGCTATCTGAGAGTGTTCTCACTTTGTGTATTTTCACTATGTGACAGTGCTCTCACTCTGGTGTATTATCACTATGTGACAGTGCTCTCGCTCTGCTGTATTATCACTATGTGACAGTGCTCTCACTCTGTGTATTATCACTAGGTGACAGTGCTCTCGCTCAGCTGTATTATCTCTATGTGACAGTGCTCTCACTCTGGTGTATTATCACCATGTGACAGTGCTCTCACTCTGTGTATTATCCTTTGTGACAGTGCTCTCGCTCTGTATATTATCACTATGTGACAGTGCTCTCACTCTGTTGTATTATCACTATGTGACAGTGCTCTCACTCTGTATTATCACCATGTGACAGTGCTCTTGCTCTGCTGTATTATCACTATGTGACAGTGCTCTCACTCTGGTGTATTATCACTGTGTGACAGTGATCTCACTCTGGTTTATTCTCACTATGTGACAATGATCTCACTCTAGTGTATTATCACTATGTGATAGTGCTCCCTCTCTGCTATATTCTCACTATGTGACAGTGCTCTCACTCTGGGGCATTCTCACTATGTGACAGTGATCTCACTCTGGTTTATTCTCACTATGTGACAGTGCTCTCATTTGGGTGTATTATCACTATGTGACAGTGTTCTCACTCTTGTGTATTATCATTATGTGACTGTGATCTCACTCTGGTGTATTATCACTATGTGACAGTGCTCTCACTCTGTGTATTATCACTATGTGACAGTGCTCTCGCTCAGCTGTATTATCTCTATGTGACAGTGCTCTCATCTGGTATATTATAACTATGTGACAGTGCTCTCACTCTGGTATATTATCACTATCTGAGAGTGCTCTCACTCTGTATATTATAACTATGTGACAGTGCTCTCGCTCTGTGTATTATCACGATGAGACAGTGCTCTCACTCTGGTATATTATCATTAGCTGAGAGTGTTCTCACTCTGTGTATTATCACCAACAGAGTGCTCTCACTCTGTGTATTATCACTATGTGACAGTGCTCTCACTCTGGAGTATTATCGCTATCTGAGAGTGTTCTCACTTTGTGTATTATCACTATGTGATAGTGCTCTCACTCTGTGCATTATAACTATGTGACAGTGCTCTCACTCTGGTTTATTCCCTCTATGTGACAGTGCTCTCACTCTGTGTATTATCACTATGTGACAGTGCTGTCACTCTGAAGTATTATCGCTATCTGAGAGTGTTCTCACTCTGTATTATCACTATGTGACAGTGCTCTCACTCTGATGTATTATCACTATCTCAGAGTGCTCTCACTCTGTGTATTATAACTATGTGACAGTGCTCTCACTCTGGTTTATTCTCACTATGTGACAATGATCTCACTCTAGTGTATTCTCACTATGTGATAGTGCTCCCACTCTGCTATATTCTCACTATGTGACAGTGCTCTCACTCTGAGGCATTCTCACTATGTGACAGTGATCTCATTCTGGTTTATTCTCACTATGTGACAGTGCTCTCACTTTGGTGTATTATCACTATGTGAAAGTGCTCTCATTCTGGTGTATTCTCACTATATGTCAGTGCTCTCACTCTGGTGTATTATCACTATGTGACTGTGATCTCACCCAGATGCATTATCACGATGTGACAGTGCTCTCACTCTGATGTATTTTCACTAACTGACAGTGTTCTCACTCTGGTGTATTATCACTGTGTGACAGTCCTCTCGCTCTGCTGTATTATCACTATGTGACAGTGCTCTCACTCAGTGTATTATCACTATGTGACAGTGCTCTCGCTCTGCTGTATTATCACTATGTGACTGTGCTCTCACTCTGGGCTATTATCACTATGTGACAGTGCTCTCACTCTGGTATATTATATCTATGTGACAGTGCTCTCACTCTGGTATATTATCACTATGTGAAAGTGCTCTCATTCTGGTGTATTCTCACTATATGACAGTGCTCTCACTTTAGTGTATTATCACTATGTGACTGTGATCTCACCCAGATGCATTATCACGATGTGACAGTGCTCTCACTCTGGTGTATTTTAACTATGTGACAGTGCTCTCACTCTGGTGTATTATCACTATGTGACAGTGCTCTCGCTCTGCTGTATTATCACTATGTGACAGTGTTCTCACTCTGGTGTATTATCAGAATGTGACAGTGTTCTCTCTCTGGTGTATTATCACTCTGTGACAGTGATCTCACTCTGATGTATTATCATTATGTAACAGTGATCTCATTCTGGTTCATTCTCTCAATGTGAGAGTGCTTTCACTCTAGTGTATTATCACTATGTGACAGTGCTCTCACTCTGGTTATTCTCAATATGTGGCAGTGCTCTCACTCTGGTTTATTCTCACTATGTGACAGTGCTCTCACTCTGGTCTATCATCACTGTGTGACAGTGATCTCACTCTGGTTTATTCTCACTATGTGACAATGATCTCACTCTAGTGTATTATCACTATGTGACAGTGCTCTCACTCTGGTTTATTCCCACTATGTGACAGTGCTCTCACTCTGGGGCATTCTCACTATGTGACAGTGCTCTCACTCTGGTTTATCCTCAATATGTGGCAGTGCTCTCACTCTGGTTTATTCTCACTATGTGACAGTGCTCTCACTCTGGTGTATTATCACTGTGTGACAGTGATCTCACTCTGGTTTATTCTCACTATGTGACAATGATCTCACTCTAGTGTATTATCACTATGTGATAGTGCTCCCACTCTGCTATATTCTCACTATGTGACAGTGCTCTCACTCTGGGGCATTCTCACTATGTGTCAGTGATCTCACTCTGGTTTATTCTCACTATGTGACAGTGATCTCATTCTGGTTCATTCTCTCAATGTGAGAGTGCTCTCACTCTAGTGTATTATCACTATGTGACAGTGCTCTCACTCTGGTGTATTATCACTGTGTGACAGTGATCTCACTCTGGTTTATTCTCACTATGTGACGATGATCTCACTCTAGTGTATTATCACTATGTGATAGTGCTCCCACTCTGCTATATTCTCACTATGTGACAGTGCTCTTACTCTGGGGCATTCTCACTATGTGACAGTGCTCTCACTCTGGTTTATTCTCACTATGTGACAGTGATCTCACTCTGGTGTATTCTCACTCTGTGACAGTGCTCTCACTCTGTGTATTATCACGATGTGACAGTGTTCTTACTCTGGTGTATTATCACGATGTGACATTGTTCTCACTCTGGTGTATTATCATTATGTAACAGTGATCTCATTCTGGTTCATTCTCTCAATGTGAGAGTGCTCTCACTCTAGTGTATTATCACTATGTGACAGTGCTCTCACTCTTGTTTATTCTCAATATGTGGCAGTGCTCTCACTCTGGTTTATTCTCACTATGTGACAGTGCTCTCACTCTGGTGTATTATCACTGTGTGACAGTGATCTCACTCTGGTTTATTCTCACTATGTGACAATGATCTCACTCTAGTGTATTATCATTAGGTGATAGTGCTCCCACTCTGCTATATTCTCACTATGTGACAGTGCTCTCACTCTGTGCATTATCACTATGTGACAGTGCTCTCACTCTGGTACATTATCATTTTCGAGACTGTTCTCAATTTGTGTATTATCACTATGTGACAGTGCTCTCACTCTGTGTATTATAACTATGTGACAGTGCTCTCACTCTGGAGTATTATCGCTATCTGAGAGTGTTCTCGCTCTGTGTATTATAACTATGTGACAGTGATCTCACTCTGTGTATTATCACTATGAGACACTACTCTCACTCTGGTATATTATCATTAGCTGAGATTGTTCTCACTCTGTGTATTATCACTATCTGAGAGTGCTCTCACTCTGTGTATTATCACTATGTGACAGTGCTCTCACTCTGGTTTATTCTCAATATGTGACAGTGCTCTCACTCTGGTGTATTTTCACTATGTGACAGTGCTCTCACTCTGGTGTATTATCACTGTGTGACACTGATCTCACTCTGGTTTATTCTCACTATGTGACAATGATCTCACTCTAGTGTATTATCACTGTGTGACAGTGCTCTCACTCTGGTTTATTCCCACTATGTGACCGTGCTCTCGCTCTGTGTGTTATCACTATGTGTCAGTGCTCTCACTCTGTGTATTATCACTATGTGACAGTGCACTCACTCTGATGTATTATCACTATCTCAGAGTGCTCTCACTCTGTGTATTATCACTATGTGACAGTGTTCTCACTCTGGTGTATTTTCACTATGCGACAGTGCTCTCACTCTGGTGTATTCTCACTATGTGACAGTGCTCTCACTCTGTATTATCACGATGTGACAGTGTTCTCACTCTGGTGTATTATCACGATGTGACAGTGTTCTCACTCTGGTGTATTATCACTCTGTGACAGTGCTCTCACTCTGGGGCATTCTCACTATGTGACAGTGCTCTCACTCTGGTTTATTCTCACTATGTGACAGTGCTCTCACTTTGGTGTATTATCACGATGTGAAAGTGCTCTCATTCTGGTGTATTCTCACTATATGTCAGTGCTCTCACTCTGGTGTATTATCACTATGTGTTACTGCTCTCACTCTGTGTATTATTACTATGTGACAGTGCTCTCACTCTGGTATATTATCATTAGCTGCGAGTGTTCTCACTCTGTGCATTATCACTATCTGAGTGTGCTCTCACTCTGTGTATTATCACTATGTGACAGTGCTCTCACTCTGGAGTATTATCGCTATCTGAGAGTGTTCTCACTTTGTGTATTATCACTATGTGACAGTGCTCTCACTCTGTGTATTATAACTATGTGACAGTGCTCTCACTCTGGAGTATTATCGCTATCTGAGAATGTTCTCGCTCTGTGTATTATCACTATGTGACAGTTCTCTCACTCTGGTGTATTATCACTATGTGACAGTGCTCTCACTCTGGTATATTATCATTATCTGAGACTGTTCTCATTCTGTGTATTATCACTATCTGAGACTGCTCTCACTCTCTGTATTATCACTATGTGACAGTGCTCTCACTCTGGAGTATTATCGCTACCTGAGAGTGTTCTCAATTTGTGTATTATCACTATGTGACAGTGCTCTCACTCTGTGTATTATAACTATGTGACAGTGCTCTCACTCTGGTTTATTCCCACTATGTGACCGTGCTCTCGCTCTGTGTGTTATCACTATGTGACAGTGCTCTCACTCTGTGAATTATCACTATGTGACAGTGCACTCACTCTGATGTATTATCACTATCTCAGAGTGCTCTCACTCTGTGTATTATCACTATGTGACAGTGTTCTCACTCTGGTGTATTTTCACTATGCGACAGTGCTCTCACTCTGGTGTATTCTCACTATGTGACAGTGCTCTCACTCTGTGTATTATCACGATGTGACAGTGTTCTCACTCTGGTGTATTATCACGATGTGACAGTGTTCTCACCCTGGTGTATTATCACTATGTGACAGTGATCTCACTCTGATGTATTATCATTATGTAACAGTGATCTCATTCTGGTTTATTCTCTCAATGTGAGAGTGCTCTCACTCTAGTGTATTATCACTATGTGACAGTGCTCTCACTCTGGTTTATTCTCAATATGTTGCTGTCCTCTCACTCTGGTTTATTCTCACTATGTGACAGTGCTCTCACTCTGGTGTATTATCACTGAGTGACAGTGATCTCACTCTGGTTTATTCTCACTATGTGACAATGATCTCACTCTAGTGTATTATCACTATGTGATAGTGCTCCCACTCTGCTATATTGTCACTATGTGACAGTGCTCTCACTCTGGGGCATTCTCACTATGTGACAGTGATCTCACTCTGGTTTATCTCACTATGTGACAGTGCTCTCACTTTGGTGTATTATCACTATGTGAAAGTGCTCTCATTCTGGTCTATTCTCACTATATGACAGTGCTCTCACTCTGATATATTATCACTATGTGACTGTGATCTCAACCAGATGCATTATCACGACGTGACAGTGCTCTCACTCTGGTGTATTTTCACTATGTGACAGTGCTCTCAATCTGGTGTATTATCACAATGTGACAGTGCTCTCGCTCTGCTGTATTATCACTATGTGACAGTGCTCTCACTCTGGTATATTATAACTATGTGACAGTGCTCTCACTCTGGTATATTATCACTATCTGAGAGTGCTCTCACTCTGTATATTATCACTATATGACAGTGCTCTCACTCTGTGTATTATCACTATTTGACAGTGCTCTCACTCTGGTATATTTTCATTATCTGAGACTGTTCTCACTCTGTGTATTATCACTATCTGAGAGTGCTCTCACTCTGTGTATTATCACTATGTGACAGTGCTCTCACTCTGGAGTATTATCGCTATCTGAGAGTGTTCTCAATTTGTGTATTATCACTATGTGACAGTGCTCTCGCTCTGCTGTATTATCACTATGTGACAGTGTTCTCACTCTGGTGTATTATCAGAATGTGACAGTGTTCTCTCTCTGGTGTATTATCACTCTGTGACAGTGATCTCACTCTGATGTATTATCATTATGTAACAGTGATCTCATTCTGGTTCATTCTCTCAATGTGAGAGTGCTCTCACTCTAGTGTATTGTCACTATGTGAAAGTGCTCTCACTCTGGTTTATTCTCAATATGTGGCAGTGCTCTCACTCTGGTTTATTCTCACTATGTGACAGTGCTCTCACTCTGGTTTATTCCCACTTTGTGACCGTGCTCTCGCTCTGTGTGTTATCACTATGTGTCAGTGCTCTCACTCTGTGTATTATCACAATGTGACAGTGCACTCACTCTGATGTATTATCACTATCTCAGAGTGCTCTCACTCTGTGTATTATCACTATGTGACAGTGTTCTCACTCTGGTGTATTTTCACTATGCGACAGTGCTCTCACTCTGGTGTATTCTCACTATGTGACAGTGCTCTCACTCTGTGTATTATCACGATGTGACAGTGTTCTCACTCTGGTGTATTATCACGATGTGACAGTGTTCTCACTCTGGTGTATTATCACTATGTGACAGTGCTTTCACTCTGGGGCATTCTCACTATGTGACAGTGCTCTCACTCTGGTTTATTCTCACTATGTGTCAGTGCTCTCACTTTGGTGTATTATCACGATGTGAAAGTGCTCTCATTCTGGTGTATTCTCACTATATGACAGTGTTCTCACTCTGGTGTATTATCACTATGTGACACTGCTCTCACTCTGTGTGTTATTACTATGTGACAGTGCTCTCACTCTGGTATATTATCATTAGCTGAGAGTGTTCTCACTCTGTGTATTATCACTATCTGAGAGTGCTCTCACTCTGTGTATTATCACTATGTGACAGTGCTCTCACTCTGGAGTATTATCGCTATCTGAGAGTGTTCTCACTTTGTGTATTATCACTATGTGACAGTGCTCTCACTCTGTGTATTATAACTATGTGACAGTGCTCTCACTCTGGAGTATTATCGCTATCTGAGAGTGTTCTCGCTCTGTGTATTATCACTATGTGACAGTGCTCTCACTCTGGTGTATTATCACTATGTGACAGTGCTCTCACTCTGTATTATCACCATGTGACAGTGCTCTTGCTCTGCTGTATTATCACTATGTGACAGTGCTCTCACTCTGGTATATTATCATTATCTGAGACTGTTCTCACTCTGTGTATTATCACTATCTGAGACTGCTCTCACTCTGTGTATTATCACTATGTGACAGTGCTCTCACTCTGGAGTATTATCGCTACCTGAGAGTGTTCTCAATTTGTGTATTATCACTATGTGACAGTGCTCTCACTCTGTGTATTATAACTATGTGACAGTGCTCTCACTCTGGTTTATTCCCACTATGTGACCGTGCTCTCGCTCTGTGTGTTATCACTATGTGACAGTGCTCTCACTCTGTGAATTATCACTATGTGACAGTGCACTCACTCTGATGTATTATCACTTTCTCAGAGTGCTCTCACTCTGTGTATTATCACTATGTGACAGTGCTCTCACTCTGGAGTATTATCGCTATCTGAGAGTGTTCTCAATTTGTGTATTATCACTATGTGACAGTGCTCTCGCTCTGCTGTATTATCACTATGTGACAGTGTTCTCACTCTGGTGTATTATCAGAATGTGACAGTGTTCTCTCTCTGGTGTATTATCACTATGTGACAGTGATCTCACTCTGATGTATTATCATTATGTAACAGTGATCTCATTCTGGTTCATTCTCTCAATGTGAGAGTGCTCTCACTCTAGTGTATTATCACTATGTGACAGTGCTCTCACTCTGGTTTATTCTCACTATGTGACAGTGCTCTCACTCTGGTCTATCATCACTGTGTGACAGTGATCTCACTCTGGTTTATTCTCACTATGTGACAATGATCTCACTCTAGTGTATTATCACTATGTGACAGTGCTCTCACTCTGGTTTATTCCCACTATGTGACAGTGCTCTCACTCTGGGGCATTCTCACTATGTGACAGCGCTCTCACTCTGGTTTATTCTCAATATGTGGCAGTGCTCTCTCTCTGGTTTATTCTCACTATGTGACAGTGCTCTCACTCTGGGGCATTCTCACTATGTGACAGTGATCTCACTCTGGTTTATTCTCACTATGTGACAGTGCTCTCACTTGGGTGTATTATCACTATGTGAAAGTGCTCTCATTCTGGTATATTCTCACTATATGACAGTGCTCTCACTCTGGTGTATTATCACTATGTGACTGTGATCCCACCCAGATGCATTATCACGACGTGACAGTGCACTCACTCTGGTGTATTTTCACTATGTGACACTGCTCTCACTCTGGTGTATTCTCACTATGTGACAGTGCTCTCACTCTGGTGTATTATCACGATGTGACAGTGTTCTCACTCTGGTGTATTATCACGATTTGACAGTGTTCTCACTCTCGTGTATTATCACTTTGTGACAGTGATCTCACTCTGGTTTATTCTCACTATGTGGCAGTGCTCTCACTCTGGTGTATTATCACGATGTGACTGTGTTCTCACTCTGGTGTATTATCACTATGTGACAGTGATCTCACTCTGGTGTATTCTCACTCTGTGACAGTGCTCTCACTCTGTGTATTATCACGATGTGACAGTCTTCTTACTCTGGTGTATTATCACGATGTGACATTGTTTTCACTCTGGTGTATTATCATTATGTAACAGTGATCTCATTCTGGTTCATTCACTCAATGTGAGAGTGCTCTCACTCTAGTGTATTATCACTATGTGACAGTGCTCTCACTCTTGTTTATTCTCAATATGTGGCAGTGCTCTCACTCTGGTTTATTCTCACTATGTGACAGTGCTCTCAATCTGGTGTATTATCACTGTGTGACAGTGATCTCACTCTGGTTTATTCTCACTATGTGACAATGATCTCACTCTAGTGTATTATCACTATGTGATAGTGCTCCCACTCTGCCATATTCTCACTATGTGACAGTGCTCTCACTCTGGGGCATTCTCACTATGTGACAGTGATCTCACTCTGGTTTATTCTCACTATGTGACAGTGCTCTCACTTGGGTGTATTATCACTATGTGAAAGTGCTCTCATTCTGGTGTATTCTCACTATATGACAGTGTTCTCACTCTGGTGTATTATCACTATGTGACACTGCTCTCACTCTGTGTGTTATTACTATGTGACAGTGCTCTCACTCTGGTATATTATCATTAGCTGAGAGTGTTCTCACTCTGTGTATTATCACTATCTGAGAGTGCTCTCACTCTGTGTATTATCACTATGTGACAGTGCTCTCACTCTGGAGTATTATCGCTATCTGAGAGTGTTCTCACTTTGTGTATTATCACTATGTGACAGTGCTCTCACTCTGTGTATTATAACTATGTGACAGTGCTCTCACTCTGGAGTATTATCGCTATCTGAGAGTGTTCTCGCTCTGTGTATTATCACTATGTGACAGTGCTCTCACTCTGGTGTATTATCACTATGTGACAGTGCTCTCACTCTGTATTATCACCATGTGACAGTGCTCTTGCTCTGCTGTATTATCACTATGTGACAGTGCTCTCACTCTGGTATATTATAACTATGTGACAGTGCTCTCACTCTGGTATATTATCACTATCTGAGAGTGCTCTCACTCTGTGTATTATCACTATGTGACAGTGCTCTCACTCTGGTATATTATCATTATCTGAGACTGTTCTCACTCTGTGTATTATCACTATCTGAGACTGCTCTCACTCTGTGTATTATCACTATGTGACAGTGCTCTCACTCTGGAGTATTATCGCTACCTGAGAGTGTTCTCAATTTGTGTATTATCACTATGTGACAGTGCTCTCACTCTGTGTATTATAACTATGTGACAGTGCTCTCACTCTGGTTTATTCCCACTATGTGACCGTGCTCTCGCTCTGTGTGTTATCACTATGTGACAGTGCTCTCACTCTGTGAATTATCACTATGTGACAGTGCACTCACTCTGATGTATTATCACTTTCTCAGAGTGCTCTCACTCTGTGTATTATCACTATGTGACAGTGCTCTCACTCTGGAGTATTATCGCTATCTGAGAGTGTTCTCAATTTGTGTATTATCACTATGTGACAGTGCTCTCGCTCTGCTGTATTATCACTATGTGACAGTGTTCTCACTCTGGTGTATTATCAGAATGTGACAGTGTTCTCTCTCTGGTGTATTATCACTATGTGACAGTGATCTCACTCTGATGTATTATCATTATGTAACAGTGATCTCATTCTGGTTCATTCTCTCAATGTGAGAGTGCTCTCACTCTAGTGTATTATCACTATGTGACAGTGCTCTCACTCTGGTTTATTCTCACTATGTGACAGTGCTCTCACTCTGGTCTATCATCACTGTGTGACAGTGATCTCACTCTGGTTTATTCTCACTATGTGACAATGATCTCACTCTAGTGTATTATCACTATGTGACAGTGCTCTCACTCTGGTTTATTCCCACTATGTGACAGTGCGCTCACTCTGGGGCATTCTCACTATGTGACAGCGCTCTCACTCTGGTTTATTCTCAATATGTGGCAGTGCTCTCTCTCTGGTTTATTCTCACTATGTGACAGTGCTCTCACTCTGGGGCATTCTCACTATGTGACAGTGATCTCACTCTGGTTTATTCTCACTATGTGACAGTGCTCTCACTTGGGTGTATTATCACTATGTGAAAGTGCTCTCATTCTGGTGTATTCTCACTATATGACAGTGCTCTCACTCTGGTGTATTATCACTATGTGACTGTGATCCCACCCAGATGCATTATCACGACGTGACAGTGCACTCACTCTGGTGTATTTTCACTATGTGACACTGCTCTCACTCTGGTGTATTCTCACTATGTGACAGTGCTCTCACTCTGGTGTATTATCACGATGTGACAGTGTTCTCACTCTGGTGTATTATCACGATTTGACAGTGTTCTCACTCTGGTGTATTATCACTTTGTGACAGTGATCTCACTCTGGTTTATTCTCACTATGTGGCAGTGCTCTCACTCTGGTGTATTATCACGATGTGACTGTGTTCTCACTCTGGTGTATTATCACTATGTGACAGTGATCTCACTCTGGTGTATTCTCACTCTGTGACAGTGCTCTCACTCTGTGTATTATCACGATGTGACAGTCTTCTTACTCTGGTGTATTATCACGATGTGACATTGTTTTCACTCTGGTGTATTATCATTATGTAACAGTGATCTCATTCTGGTTCATTCACTCAATGTGAGAGTGCTCTCACTCTAGTGTATTATCACTATGTGACAGTGCTCTCACTCTTGTTTATTCTCAATATGTGGCAGTGCTCTCACTCTGGTTTATTCTCACTATGTGACAGTGCTCTCAATCTGGTGTATTATCACTGTGTGACAGTGATCTCACTCTGGTTTATTCTCACTATGTGACAATGATCTCACTCTAGTGTATTATCACTATGTGATAGTGCTCCCACTCTGCCATATTCTCACTATGTGACAGTGCTCTCACTCTGGGGCATTCTCACTATGTGACAGTGATCTCACTCTGGTTTATTCTCACTATGTGACAGTGCTCTCACTCTGGTGTATTATCACTATGTGACTGTGATCCCACCCAGATGCATTATCACGACGTGACAGTGCACTCACTCTGGTGTATTTTCACTATGTGACACTGCTCTCACTCTGGTGTATTCTCACTATGTGACAGTGCTCTCACTCTGGTGTATTATCACGATGTGACAGTGTTCTCACTATGGTGTATTATCACGATTTGACAGTGTTCTCACTCTCGTGTATTATCACTTTGTGACAGTGATCTCACTCTGGTTTATTCTCACTATGTGGCAGTGCTCTCACTCTGGTGTATTATCACGATGTGACTGTGTTCTCACTCTGGTGTATTATCACTATGTGACAGTGATCTCACTCTGGTGTATTCTCACTCTGTGACAGTGCTCTCACTCTGGTTTATTCTCACTATGTGACAGTGCTCTCAATCTGGTGTATTATCACTGTGTGACAGTGATCTCACTCTGGTTTATTCTCACTATGTGACAATGATCTCACTCTAGTGTATTATCACTATGTGATAGTGCTCCCACTCTGCCATATTCTCACTATGTGACAGTGCTCTCACTCTGGTTTATTCTCACTATGTGACAGTGATCTCACTCTGGTTTATTCTCACTATGTGACAGTGCTCTCACTTTGGTGTATTATCACTATGTGAAAGTGCTCTCATTCTGGTGTATTCTCACTATATGACAGTGTTCTCACTCTGGTGTATTATCACTATGTGACAGTGATCTCACTCTGATGTATTATCATTATGTAACAGTGATCTCATTCTGGTTCATTCTCTCAATGTGAGAGTGCTCTCACTCTAGTGTATTATCACTATGTGACAGTGCTCTCACTCTGGTGTATTATCACTGTGTGACAGTGATCTCACTCTGGTTTATTCTCACTATGTGACGATGATCTCACTCTAGTGTATTATCACTATGTGATAGTGCTCCCACTCTGCTATATTCTCACTATGTGACAGTGCTCTCACTCTGGGGCATTGTCACTATGTGACAGTGCTCTCACTCTGGTTTGTTCTCAATATGTGGCAGTGCTCTCACTCTGGTTTATTCTCACTATGTGACAGTGCTCTCACTCTGGTGTATTATCACTGTGTGACAGTGATCTCACTCTGGTTTATTCTCACTATGTTACAATGATCTCACTCTAGTGTATTATCACTATGTGATAGTGCTCCCACTCTGCTATATTCTCACTATGTGACAGTGCTCTCACTCTGGGGCATTCTCACTATGTGACAGTGATCTCACTCTGGTTTATTCTCACTCTGTGACAGTGCTCTCACTTGGGTGTATTATCACTATGTGAAAGTGCTCTCATTCTGGTGTATTCTCACTATATGACAGTGCTCTCACTCTGGTGTATTATCACTATGTGACTGTGATCTCACCCAGTTGCATTATCACGACGTGACAGTGCTCTCACTCTGGTGTATTTTCACTATGTGACAGTGCTCTCACTCTGGTGTATCATCACTATGTGACAGTGCTCTCACTCTGGAGTATTATCGCTATCTGAGAGTGTTCTCACTTTGTGTATTATCACTATGTGACAGTGCTCTCACTCTGTGTATTATATCTATGTGACAGTGCTCTCACTCTGGTGTATTCTCACTATGTGACAGTGCTCTCACTCTGTGTATTATCATGATGTGACAGTGTTCTCACTCTGGTGTATTATCACGATGTGACAGTGTTCTCACTCTGGTTTATTCTCACTATGTGGTAGGGCTCTCACTCTGGTGTATTATCACGATGTGACAGTGTTCTCACTCTAGTGTATTATCCCTATATGACAGTGATCTCACTCTGGTGTATTCTCACTATGTGACAGTGCTCTCACTCTGTGTATTATCACGATGTGGCCGTCTTCTCACTCTGGTGTATTAATACGATGTGACAGTGTTCTCACTCTGGTGTATTATCACTATGTGACAGTGCTCTCACTCTGGTATATTATCATTATCTGAGAGTGTTCTCACTCTGTGTATTATCACTATCTGAGAGTGCTCTCACTCTGTGTATTATCACTATGTGACAGTGCTCTCACTCTGTAGTATTATCACTATCTGAGAGTGTTCTCACTTTGTGTATTATCACTATGTGACAGTGCTCTCACTCTGTGTATTATAACTATGTGACAGTGCTCTCACTCTGGTTTATTCCCACTATGTGACAGTGCTCTCACTCTGTGTATTATCACTATGTGACAGTGCTCTCACTCTGGAGTATTATTGCTATCTGAGAGTGTTCTCACTCTGTGTATTATCACTATGTGACAGTGCTCTCACTCTGATGTATTATCACTATCTCAGAGTGCTCTCACTCAGTGTATTCTCACTATGTGACAGTGCTCTAACTCTGTGTATTATCACGATGTGACAGTGTTCTCACTCTGGTGTATTATCACTATGTGACAGTGATCTCACTGTGGTTTATTCTCACTATGTGGCAGTGCTCTCACTCTGCTTTATTCTCACTATGTGACAGTGCTCTCACTCTAGTGTATTATCACTATGTGACAGTGATCTTACTCTGGTTTATCCTCACTATGTGATGATGATCTCACTCTAGTGTATTTTCACTATGTGATAGCGCTCCCACTCTGCTATATTCTCACTATGTGACTGGTGTATTTTCACTATGTGACAGTGCTCTCCTTCTGGTGTATTCTCACTATGTGACATTGCTCTCACTCTGGTGTATTATCACTATGTGACAGTGCTAACATCCACGTGCATTCTTACTATGTGACAGTGCTCTCACTCTGGTGTATTATCACTATGTGACAGTGCTCTCACTCTTGTGTATTATCACTATGTGAAAGTTCTCTCACTCTGGTGTAATCTCACTATGTGACAGTGCTCTCACTCTGGTTTATTCTCACTATGTGAGAGTGCTCTCACTCTGGTGTATCATCACTACGTGACAGTGCTCTCACTCTGGTTTATTCTCACTATTTGAGAGTGATCTCACTTTGGTGTATTCTCACTATGTCACAGTGCTCTCACTCTGGGGCATTCTCACTATGTGCCAGTGATCTCACTCTAGTGTATTATCAATATGTGACTGTGCTCCCACTCTGCTGTATTCTCACTACGTGACAGTGATCTCACTCTGGGGCATTCTCACTATGTGACAGTGCTCTCACTCTGGTGTATTATCGTTATGTGACAGTGATCTCACTCTGGTGTATTATCACTATGTGACAGTGATCTCACTCTGGTTTATTCTCACTATGTGACAGTGCTCTCACTCTGGTGTATCATCACTACGTGACAGTGCTCTCACTCTGGTTTATTCTCACTATGTGAGAGTGATCTCACTTTGGTGTATTCTCACTATGTGTCAGTGCTCTCACTCTGGTCTATTATCACTATGTGAAAGTGCTCTCATTCTGGTGTATTCTCACTATATGACAGTGCTCTCACTCTGGTGTATTATCACTATGTGACAGTGATCTCACTCAGATGCATTATCACGACGTGAATGTGCTCTCACTCTCGTGTATTTTCACTATGTAACAGTGCTCTCACACTGTTGTGTTATGACTGTTAATTTTTCAATGTATTCATTAATTTGTTCCCATTCTTTTTGTTGCTTGCCTTACCTAGGAAACAGCAGTAATGCATTTCCAGCTGTTGCTGTCATAGCGTGCTGTGTACTGCCATTTTAGTTGGAATTTTTTCATGAACTCATACATTATCAATAAAATGAATTAAATTGCTCCTTTTCTTTAAAAGTCCATTTTGAAGTTATCTGTTAGCATGATGTGGAGCAAATTGATTATTTTTTAAATGGATTTTTTAAAAGATTCAGCTTAAGGTGCTAGTCACATTTTTATATGAAGGATTACTTGCGATAAAATAATATGGTTAGCTACACTAACTCCGAAAAATAAGTCATTTCTAAGATATTAATTTGGAATCATGTGATGCCATGATTCACAAGCCACCCTTAGGCTGTCACCTTCATTTTGTTTGATTCTCGGAGGAATCTGATGTAAGGTTTACTGACAAGAGCCTGAGATTCAACTTCCACGGTGATCAAAAGATAAAGCGGAACCTTTTTCAACTTTGTACACGGTAACTCACCTAATGAAGAATTCTCCTTTTTTAAGCTGCTAAAGAGGAGAGTGAAATTTACTGAAAAGCAACTCCAATAACGATCCTGAGATCAGGCCAGGGAATGTGGTTGGGGAAAATGGGGAATATGCCACAAGAAATACACCATCAGTAGAAGTGATCGACACCACACTTCATTTATTATACTTCATGTGTAAAATAGTGTCTTACTTGGAACTAGGTACATGAAGAACAATGTTAATAATCAAGATTTTAATATATATATTAAAATATTTAGTATCAGTGTTTTTTGATAAATTCCAAAATATTTTTTAAAGGGACAGTGGAATTCACAAAGAATTTGTCAGCTGAGAAACAGATCACTCAGCTCAACAGTTCTACGCTCCATTCATTCATCTCACCCTATCAACATGTCCTTCTATTCCTTACACCTTCATACACTTACCTATTTTATGCTTAAATGCATCTATGCTATTCATCCCAACCACTTTGTGTGTTGCTGTTTGCAAATTGGATCCCTCGTACTTTAAATTTTTATTAACTAATATTTCTAGTGAGTCTAAAATTGCATTAAATAGTCTGTTTAGCCACAAATATGACACTTTAATTTCCATTTCTTTTAGACAGGACCATGTTTGACAGAAATATTAAGATTTTTAAAGCATAATTTGGAAATCGAAGCTGTTTATGCATCTGAAACTGTACCCGTCTGTGCTGATTGATAGAAATGGATTGCACTTGCTGTCCAGGTGCCTTGGGTCCACTCATCACCCTTGTTGGTTAAGAATCCAGAAAGGGAACACGAGCAGAAAGGTGTAATTGACCAGTCATTGATCAATCATATTAATTCAATAGGCCTTAACAATCATGACATTTTTTGAGGGCGTACTAGATTCTATGAACTCGTGGGTAGCCTACTCAGTCTAGCACCTATAACCAGGTACGATGTAAAGCTAATGGACATGTAGATGAGATATTCTGCTATCTCGTGGGGATCTGACCAGAGTTGATGTGTTTGCCTGGGTATCCTGGCCAACTATTCCAGACCGCTTAGTGTATCCGTTGGATTCTGTTGCTATTGGTTCCAACTTTTACAATTGGTAATGCGGTTACAGTTTGTCTACGTTTGAGGAAGTCTGATGACCACAGAAATGTCTCAAGTCACTTCTCAAACTTCTCAATGGAAATAGGTGATGTAATGTTGATGGTGTGATTCTGAGACTCAGTAATGTGATTTTTGAGTGTCTGTATGTATACACCAATAATTCAAATCATTTTGGGCTGGAAGATGCAAGCACCTGATTCCTAGGCTTAGATTCACTAGCTTTTACTCTGGGAATTTGTTCTATTCTCCCCTAACTAGAGGAAAAGGTCAGCAATTCAAATAAATGCTACAGATGCTCCCTTCCTAACTCAAGAGCAAGTATGTCACACAGCAATACATTCTGAAACTGATGACGATAAGTTATAGTTCATTTGGTTAACCTAACCAGTTTTGGTTAATCTAATAGTTTTCAAACCCTGTAGGATTTCTTAAACAGTGAATGGCATTCTGGGCAATTGCATTTTGTGGAGTCACTGGTAATCAAGTAACACTTTTCATATAATTCTATTTTGTCTTGGTCAACATTGGTGTTAATCTTTTTTTATAGGCAGAGACTGACTTTAAACATATAGCTACAATGGTATCTACATTGCTCTAAATGAATGAATATAACCAATATTAGATTGTTCCGTGACCTGTAAGTGCCTGTGGTTTTGTGATTTTGTTGCTGCGTTCTGAAGTCACATTGTTGACACACTGACTGAAAAAAACAGAAACTGAAACTATGTGACCATTTCAACCATTAGTTTGCACAAAGGAGTAAGCAAATGAGGGAGGGGAGTGGAGGAGGGAGCACACCCAAATATCTAGACTCTCATTTAGAGAATAATAACATTAAACATTATTGTTTAACCAGGATTGTGGTCATCTTTTATTTTCTCTGATATGTGTTTGAATAAACAATGTGTAACAAATAAGTGTTGTGTGATCAGTGGCTCTCTGAGAACTATGGCATTTTATACTGCAAATAAATTAAATAAAGGAAAGACTTTTATATATTTATATTTATTGGAAAACCAGCTTTTCTGTATACTGTGGTATATAACATGGCAGTGTAACATAAATCATGCTTTCTTGATCTTGGGAATAAGGGACCATACAAAACAAATATGTGAAAATAAAGATGCTTCTAATAAACTGAGCATCAAAGTAGTTTGTTGAGCGTGGAAAGACACCATGCATATAGGACCATATCCTGCAATAACAATCTCCAAATTGACTAATTCTAAAGGAGTTACCTGAAAACACCTTATATATACAATTATGAGAGCATTTTCTTCCTCTCCCCAAGACTGAATCCTCTGTGGTTTGAAATGAATAGAAACCTTTGTTTGACTAACTACTATTTTACTCCATTACATAAAGACAAACATGAAACAGAATTATTCCTTGTCAAAATACCAGTTAAAGTGTCCTTGAGACACACCTGGCGGCAGTTCAAGCTGTTCCGCTCATCAGCAGATCTAATAAAATGTGCTGATGTGTAGAGTTATGGGGAGCCCTTCAGCTAATACTGCTCATACCTGGGCAGGGGATTACTGGAACACAGCAATTTGTTTGAGATTTAGTCTGTCAGATCATCCATTGAGAGCTTTGGACCACCCTAATCTTACAGAGAGAATGAAGATGTATGTTGACAGCACCAAATTTAATCTAATTTCTTCTGGATTTAACCTTCTGCAAAATATAACCTGCATGGCTATTGCTGGTAATGTTTCCTCCATTAAGGTTCCAAATATTCAGATTGCTTTTATCGTGATATTCCTATCTCTTTTCAGGTCAAATACTTAGAAAAGCTCACAAGGTAAATCCAGATGAAAAAAGGCTCTTCAGCCAATGTTATCTTACACCTTGCCTCTTTGACGGTTACCTAAGAAAGGACAAAAGCCATTCAGCCCATCTACGCTCACTCTTCATAGTATCCTAACTCTCCAATTATAAAAAGCAGACTATCATTCCTCATTCAGTATTCATTTGTGGATAGATAGCATCACGGAACTCTTATGCTTAGTAACTTAATTAGCTAAGCACTTAACTTCTATGAGTTCAAGCCCTGGGGCTGCTTCCCACTGTTCTTCACTTGAGAATGGAAGTATTAATCAGTTCTGGCTTGGGCTGTTTGAGTCATGAGTTACATCATGTTGGAGATAGCGATAAGGCTGCAATCACCTCATGTCATCTAAATTAAATGTTTGATTATGGGCGACACCAACACTAGTCCTGGGAATGCTTATGGCTCAAAACACTCTTTTCTCCCAGAAGATAGCGAATTTGTGCAATGTGAAGGAGAAAATGGGAGAAAGAGAAAAGGCAAATCAAAGCTTAGTTTTTATTCATTCAAATTTTGTTCTCACCTAAAATTATTGAAATTACAGTCTAGCTGTAAAATAATCTTGTTCATACACTACAATTGGCAAATGGTAACAGCCAAAAAGGCAAATCCCAGCTCAGTCACCTGTAAACAAATTATTCATTAAGCAATTGTCATGGTTTATCCATATAAGGAATGCTTAATAAGACAAACATGGGGAGATGGTGGCATAGTAGTATTGTCACTGAGCTAGTAATCTAGAAGCCTAGGCTAATACTCTGGGAACATGGGCTCACATCTCTTCATGGCAGCTGGTGGAATTTAAAATCAGTTAATAAATCTGGAACATAAAGCTTATTTCAATAATGGTGACTATGACAACTATCATCAATTGTCATAAAAATCCATTTGGTTCACTAATACCCTTTATGGAAAGAAATTGGTCTATACGTGACTCTGGCCTTGCCAATGACACCCACATTCCATGAAAGAATTTTTCTTTAAAAAGAGATCACTGGAAGACACCAAATTTCATCATCAAAGAGATTATTAGCAAGTGATTTGGCAAAAGAGCTTTGAACATGACCTAGACTAAATGGAAATTGAATGGCAGAAAGCAAATTTTAAAGAGAAGGTAAATAGGACAAATAATTTCGAATCAAAATTGGATGGGCTCTTGAGGGAAATAAATTTGCAGGACTATGAGGATAGAGCAGGGGAATGGGGCTGACTGGATTGCTCTAATGAGAGCCAGCATGGACTCAATGGCATCCTTCTGTGTTGAAATGACTATGGGCTGGATTTAGCACACTCTTGCTATGGGTGTGAAGGCAGAGGGCATATTTATTCCAGTGGGCCTGCTGCCCACCCACCACTGCCCCAATTGCAATTATACCAGTGGCTGGGGTTGCATCAAGTGGCCCACCCACCACTGTTTATTTTTTATTTGTTCATGGGATGTGGGCATTGCTGGCAGGGCCAGCATTTATTGACCATCCCTAATTGCCCTTGTTCAGAGGGCATTTAAGAGTCAACCACAGTGGGGTCTGGAGTCACATGTAAGCCAGCTCAGGTAAGGACAGCAGGTTTCCTCCCCTAAAGGACATTAGTGAACCAGATGGGTTTTTACAACAATCGACAATGGTTTCATGATCACACCAGAATTTTAATTCCATATTTTTATTGGATTCAAATTCCAACATATGCCATGGTGGGATTTGAACCTGTGTCCCCAGAACATAACCCTGCGTTGCCAGCTTACTAGTCCAGTGACAATACCACTACATCACCACCTCCCTAAATTGAGGCCCTTAAGTGGGCAGTTAATGTAGTCACCACTGGGTTTAGCTGGTGGCAGGAGAGACCACACCAAGCAGCTAGCCTGGCAGCTTTCTCTGCACAGGCTAATGGTGGACAGGGGGATCTTTCTTTAACTGGTCCCTGGACCCATTGGAAGTATCACAAGGTGTAAACCCCACCTCCTGGTTGCCCTCTCCCCCATGGTCTCTCAAACTCCGGTCCCCAACCCCTTCACCAACCCTCAACAAAGTTCCAATCCATCAGAGCTTGTCTCCTCATCGCCTGAGTGCAGTACTGGCAGTGGCCATTGGTCCCAGTGGCGCTATGGGTACTGCCTCTGATTGGCCAAATTATCTGAGGTGGGACTTCCAGTCCCTGAGGGGCTGAAATTCCACCTCCAGCCTGTTCATGTCCAATTGGGCATGAAATAACTGTGGGGCAGCTGCTCTTCCCTGGCATTTTAGCTGGGTGGGGCGGGGACCACAGCGCAAAGTATAATTCAGCCCCATGGCTTTGCGGTCTGGATTTTCTAGGAAGAGGGTAAGTCAGGACCATTAGTGAGACCTGGTCCCACAGAGTGGGCAAAGGGACTGTAGTGGCAGTCTTCCCTAAGGAGCTCCCTCAATTGGCTGTAGCTGGCCATGCTGTCCAATTTAGGGCAGCAAGTGGGCACTCCATATTGCCTAATCAGACAATCAGATGGCCACCAACTCAGATGGCTGCAGCTGAGGCAGCAAGAGGAATGAGAGGGTGCCTCCAATTTCAGTTGCCCTCACAGTGGAGGAAGACACAACGTTTTTCTGCTGGGGACAAGCAGGCGGAACCTGCCATCCAGGAGGGAGACCCCTCCACTGTTGACGTTGGGCTGTGAGGTGGCTAATGCTGCCAGCGGCCCCTTCTTTGGGCCTTAGTGCCTCCGGCTCTGATGGCTCCCTCCCACCCAAGAGGACAGCAGAGAGGCTGCCCCATGCAATAGGAGCCCACTCTGCTGGTGACATTTTGCCAGTTCTCAACTCTTCCCATCACCACTCCCAGCTCCTAGTTGGGAGCCAGTAAAAGCTCACCCTATAACTTGGATAGGAATTAACCTGGAAATGGTAGCCCCCACCCTGGCTATAAAATTCAAGAGCGAGCCCTCCTCCCTGTGGCTGGGAAGCCCCAACCCGATTTTACAGCCGTCGAACTGTTAATTGGCTCAGAGCGAGGCTTCTGCTCAGGAGTGCTGGGTACCGGAGGAACTGCAGTCATTGTTGGAGCCGGATTAGAAGGTGAATACAAGGTTTTTACTGGGGCCAGGCTGGCAGGTCCCAGCGAGAGCACTGGGGAGCCGGGATCGGGTGGATATGGGAAGGAAACACGTAGGGTAGGTAGTGCTGTGGTGCTGTTGAGGGGGGGCAGAGGAGGTCCATTTGGCAAAGGACAACTGAACAGGAGGGACCTCGTTCCCCAGCCTCCAACACTCACCACGTGGCTTAGACCCTCCCCGTAGCTGTGAAACTACTAGTGCCAGCTGGAGGAGGCCAATAATTGGTCTGAGGGTGGGTGGGCTGCCCAACTCCTCCCTCACCGCTGGTAAAATACCAGTGGCAATGGGTCAGCTGCGGGTATAATGCCCCTGTCACGTCGCCCGACTTGAAGATCCTCCCCGCAACCCACTTACCAACCTGTCCCCAGGGGCACAAAATTCCACCCTGTGACTCTAATACGACAGGAGGTTCAAAGTTTACTTATTTGTCAGTAATTTCCATGGAGGTTCAACCAGTTGCTCACTGTAACTTCAGCAGATGATCAGAAGAAACCTTTCAGCCAAACTTCTGCAAAGCTACCTCAGGAAATTGGAAAATTGGGTCTTGTCCCCATCAACTGTGGTTACTTCCATGGAAACCCTGGGAAGCTGTAAATGGTGGTGACTTGGGGGAGCCGCTGCAGAAATTCAAACCCTCTTAAAATGCTAGGCTCATTTTCCAAACTGGCATTTCCAGCAGAAACCTTGGCTGCCAACAGTACATGTTATGGGTTTGTTGAGGTGACACACACAGGAAATATGGGACAGCATCGGGCATCTTTTTTTGTGTAGTAGTATTTCATATTTCAGGGCCAGAATGGTTAGGGAAGCCAAGGTGGGAGGAATAGTTGTAATCGAATTTTTTGTTTTTTTGTGGGAGGTGGGCATTGCAAGCTAGGCCAGCATTTATTGTCAAATCCCTAATTGCCCTTGACAAAGAAGGTGGTGATGAGCCTCTTCTTGAATCGCTGTAGTCCATATGGTGTGGGTACACCCAACGTGCTATTAAGAATGGAGTTCTGGAATTTTGACCCAATGACAGTGAAGGGATGACAAATTGTTTTTGTTTCCAGAAATTATATTATTTATAAACTAAAAGGTCAATAGGTAAAAATAGGTTTTGCATCTGCTGCCCTTCCCCTTCTAGTTGGTAGAGGTCACGGGTTTGGAAGATGCTGTTGAAGGAACCTTGATGAGTTGCTGCAGTGCACTGTGTAGATGGTTCACACTGCTGCTACTGTGCTTTGGTAGTGGAGAGAGTGAATGGTGAAGATGGTAGATGGGGTGGCAATTAAGCGGGCTGCTTTGTCCTGGATGGTACTGAGCTTCTTGTGTGTTGTTGGAGCTGCACTCACCCAGGCAAATGGAGAGTATTCCATCACACTCGTGACTTGTGCCTCATAGACAGTGAACAGGCTTTTGAGAGTCAGGAGGTGAGTTAGTCACCAGAGAATTCCCAGCCTCTGACCTGCTCTTGTAGTCACAGTATTTTTCTGGCTAGTCCAGTTCAGTTTCTGGTCAGAATATTGATTGTGGGAGATTCAGTGATGTTAAAGCCATTGAATGTCAAGGGGAGATGGTTTGATTCTCTCTCATTGGAGATGGTCATTGGTTGGCTCTCGTATGGCACAAATGTAACTTGCCACTTATCAGTCCAAGTCTGAATGCTGTTCAGGGCTTGCTACATATGTACATGACTGCTTAAGTATCTGAGGAGTTGCAAATGATACTGAATGTTGTGCAGTCATCAGAAAACACCACCACGCCTGACTTCATGATGGAAGGAAGGCCATTGATGAAGCAGGTGAAGATGGTTGGACTTAGGACATTAACCTGAGGAACTCCTGTAGCGATGACCTGGAGATGAGATAACTGACCTTCAACAACTACAACCATCTTCCTTTGTGCTAGGCATGACTCCAGCCAGCAGACAGTTTACCCCCTGATTCCCATTGACTCCAGTTTACTTGGGGCTCCTTGATGCCACACTCAGTCAAATGCAGCCTTGATGTCAAGGGTAGTCACTTTCACCTTGCCTCGGGAGTTCAGCTCTTTTGTTCATGTTTGAACCAAGGCTGCAATGAGGTCAGGAGATGAGTGGCCCTGGCGGAACCCAAACTGGGTGTCAGTGAACGTGTTATTGTTAAGCAAGTGCTGCTTGATAGCACTGTTGATGACCCTTTCCATTACTTTACTGATGATTGAGAGTAGACAAATGGGGTGGTAATTGGCCGGGTTGGATTTGTTGTGCTTTTTGTGTACAGGACATACCTGGACAATTTTCCACGTAGCTGGGTAGATGCATATTCGCGAATGGTGTTGAACATTGTACAATCATCAGCGAACATTCCCACTTCTGACCTTATGATGGAAGGAAATCGTTGATGAAGCAGCTGAAGATGGTTGGGCCAAGGACACTACCCTGAGGAACTCCTGCAGTGATGTCCTGGAGCTGAGATGATTGACCTCTAACACCCACAGCCTTGTTTTTAGGGCAAACCTACTTTTAGCTATTGACTCTTCAGTTTATAAATAATTATATATTTTCTGGAGACAAAAACTAGCTGTCATTTACTAAAATGTCTTTGAAACATTTAAACTAAATACTTAAAGTCACACTAAGTCTGGTGCCATTGGTACATTATGAACAAGTATGTGGAGTTGATGGTTGATTGTTGTTTTATTTTCTATTGCTCTGGTTAAAGGTGCAGTCATGTCCTGCATACAGCATAATCATTTTGGGCATATGGTTGTAAATGTCCACGTTCAAAAGATGCTGTAAAAGTAATTGTATTATGCAACATCGTATTGGAAATAAAATGGAAGTCTGTCGATAAACTATAGAATTAGAGTTCTTTCCATCTCCTGAGTATTTAATATAACTGGAATATTAAACTGTTTAAAGTGTATTAGTTTTCAAGGGAACAGAATATTGAGAGCACAGTAACTGTCACTAATTTAGGATATTAATTTCACTTAAACCATGGACAAGAAGGCCATATTATTCTAATTCTGAACTTATTACTGGCTCACAGCAAAGCTGTATCTAATCCACAAATAATGAAAACAAGTTTACTGGTTCATCTCAAAAGAAATTTTATTAAAATATCACAATTAGCTTAGCTGGTGACACTAATCTCAGGTTGAAACCCGCACCTTTTGACTGCATTTAGATTTCAGGGAGCAGCTTCTTTTTCAGAAAAAAAAATAGCATTTCAGAAGTTAATCTTGGTTGCTAAAACTTCTGGGAGAGAAAGCTTCACTTTTTAATTGTGTAGTTAAATGTACAACATTCAAGGAAATGCTCGATCAAATGATTTGCTTGAGAGCAAATAACTCACATTTCCTCAGTGAAATTGATACAATTATATTGTAAATGCACCTGTAAAATGGGTTTTAAAATTTCACAACACTTAACACACATGGAACTTTTCATCCAGTGTGGTTATGTAACTTGCATCACAACATAAATGCATACAGCTTCCATCTGACATATTGTTGTATTTGGCAAGTTGCCTCTGGTCACTTTGTGAAATGAGATCTTTTGTGAGGAGTCCTTCTGTTCACTAAATGTAGTCAAATCATAAACATGATCCTAAAAGAACCAAATCATGATTTCACCAAAGAGAAGAAATATTCATGATGTCACTATGCATAGTAACAAAAGCAAATCCTACCCCAACATTCATCTCCATGTCCCAAGTAAAATGTTTAGTCTCACACTTTTTCATTAAGACAATGGATAACCAGGGCCACCATTCTGGTCTCTGCAAAAGAAAAGTTTTTTTTTCATCCTTGAATGAACTGTTAAAGAAGTAGGGGGAACGTGTGCTTTCTAACAATTTTTGGGATTATCATTTTGTTAGAAAAGTAGCTCTTTAATGATGTTGCTATGAGGAACATAGGAATCCACAGCCCTCTGGGGTAGAGAATTCCAAAGTTTCACAACATTCTGAGTAAAAATTTCTCCTCATCTTGGTCCTATGTGGCTTGCCCCTTATTTTGAAATTGTGTCCCCTCGTTCTAGACTCCCCAACCAGTAGTATTTTGTAGGTTTCAATGAGATCATCTCTCATTCTTTGACACTCTAGAGAATACAGGCCCAGTTCCCCCAATCTCTCTTCATTGGGCAGTCCTGCCATCCCGGGAACAAGTCTGGTGAACCTTCACTGCACTCCATCTATGGCAATAATATTCTTCCTAAATAAGGGGACCAAAACTGCACATAGTACTCCAGGTGTGGTCCAAATAAGGATCTATACAATTGAAGCAAGGTTCACTACTCCTGTACTCAAATCCTCTTGCGACAAAGGCTAACATACCATTAGCCTTTCTAATTGCTTGCTGAACCTGCATGTTAGCTTTCAGTAACATATTGACAAGGACAACCAGGTCCCTTTGTACATGTACACTTTCTAATCTCTTACCATTTAAGGAATACTCTGCATATCTGTTCCTCCTACCAAAGTAGATACCCTCACATTTTTCTACATTATATTCCATCTGTCACGTTCTTGCCCACTCACTAAACCTGTCCAAATCCCTTTGAAGCCACTTTGCACCTTCCTCACAACACACATTCTCACCTAGCTTTGTGTCATCTGCGAACTGGGAAATATTACATTTGGACCCCACATCCAAATCATTGATATATATTGTGAACAGCTGGGGCCCGAGTACTTATCCTTGCGGCACCCCACTAGTCACAGCTTGCGAGAATGAATTATTCATTCCTACTCTCTGTTTTCTGCCTGTTAACCAAGTCTTAATCCATGTCAGTGTATTAACTCCTATCCCATGTGCTTTAATTTTGCCAACCAACCTCCTGTGGAGGATTTTATCAAAAACCTTCTGAAAATCCAATTCTGTTAGTAACATCTTCAAAAAACTTCAACAGGTTGGCCAAATATGATTTCCTATTCATAGACACATGTTGACTCTGCCCAATCAGATCATTATTATAATCCAAGTGTCCAATTATCATATTCTTCATAACAGATTCCAGCATTTTCCTGACTACTGATGTAAGGCTAACAGGTCTGTAGCTCCCCGTTTTCTCTCTCCCTCACTTCTTAAATTGTGGGGTGACATTTGTTACCTTCCAATGTGCAGGAACCGTTCCAGAATCAATAGAATCCTGGAAGATCCACTATCTCCATATCTCTTTCAACATTCAGGGATATAGAATATCAGGTCCCGGGATTGTATACTTGCTGTAAATAATGAAGTAATTCTTTAGAGATTATCCATTGCCTGTGTACCATCATATCTTTTAATGTATTTTCCCAATCCATCTCAGCCAATTTGCCCCTCATAACTCTCATTAGATTTACATATGATTCCTGTTTTACCCATGCTACATGCTTCTCTAATCTCCTGATTAATGCCATGCTCCACATCACCATTATTATTTGATGGCCTATAAACAACCCTTACCAATGTTTGCTGCTCCTTGCTGTTTCTTAGCTCTACCCAAATATATTCCATATTTTGTTCTTCCAATCTGAGATCCTTCCTTACCAATGTACTGATCCAACCCTTTATTATCAGTGCAATGCTACCTCCTTTTCCTTTTTACCCTCCTTCCTAAATGTCGAATGTACCTGAATATTAGTCTTGGTTATCCTGTAGACACGTTTTCATTTACCCCTATTTGTGCCTTTACATCGTCTACCTTGTTGTGAATGCTCTGTGCATTCAGGTAGAGTGCCCTTAGCTTTGTCTTTTTCACATTATTCCGCATTTTAAGCATAGTTGATGCTTGCCTTCGTTTCACCTGCCTTCTAATTTCACTTGCTACTTTTCTACTTCCTGTTACTAACTTTACTTCCTTCCAATTTGAGCTACCCCTCAGGTTCCCATCCCCCTGACAAGCAAATTTAAACCCTCCCTAAAAGCACGAGCAAATCTCTCTGTGAGGAAATTAGTCCTGGTTCTGCTAAGGTATAACCTGTCTATCTTGTACCGATCTCACCTGCCCCAGAACCAGTCCCAATGCCTCAGAAATCTGATGCCCTCCCTCTTCCAGCAATTCTCCAGCCGCATGTTCAATTGCTCAATCTTCCTATTCCTATGCTCACTATCACTTGGCACTTGGAGTAATCCTGAGATTTCTGCTTTTGAAGTCCTGTTTAAGGCTGGAATAAACTTAACTTCTCTTAACTTAAGGAGTAAATTTTAGTTGATTGCTAAATTTAAAAAAACTAGACTTTAGACTGAAATCGACATTTAAAACACTCACCAGTCTTAGTAACTACAAAACACAATAAATGTATAGACCATTAACATTACACAATTTAATAAAATTTAACTAGTGCTTACAGTCTCCCGTTATTTCAATGCGCAGAAAATTAAAGGCAATGGTTTTCTTGTTTTTCCTCCTCTACATATTATTGAATCACCTGGGCTTGGCCATAGAGGAAAATCAGAAAGTGAGGATCAGGTATCTGTAAGGAAATCCACACCATTTCATATTCAGGAGATCCAAAGGAATAATGCATTGTTGGAAGTGCTGTCTTTCAGATGAGATGTTCAATGGGCATCCCATTTGCCTACTTAGATGAACATAAGAGATAAGAGATAAGAGATGGTACCACTTGAAGGAGGGTAGCAAGTTTCCCTGGTAACCTGATCAACATTCATTCTGCTACCACGAGCAGATTAATTGGCCGTTCATCTCAAAAATAATCCATTGTCTATGAAGAGCTTTGTGACAACCTATGGATGTGAAAGGTGCTTATATCAGTGCGAATTCATACTTTAAAACCCAATATCAGAGCATCCACGTAGGGCTGTAAAAGGGTAGCTCTCATCTCCTAAAAGTCATTCTTTCATTCTGTCGGGCTCCTCAAAGCTCCTTAATCCTACTACACTCAGATGTGGCATTGAGCAGTTGTGTACACTGAGTACACTGTACTCAGAAAAGGATGTGAGCCCTAAAACATCTTGGGTGTCATACTGAAGACCTGTGCTTCAGAACTAGCCAGCACCCTAGGCAAGTTACTCAAGTGGGGCTATGACACTGAAAGTGTGGAAGATTAGCACAGAATGTCTTATCAACAAAACGCAGGATAAATCTAATCAGGACAACTAATGCCCTATCAGTTTCCTCCCACACAACAGTAGTGTGATGGAAGAAGCTATCAATAGTGCCAACTCACCCATAACCTGCTCGCTGATAACTAATTTAGACTTCTCCAGAACCACTTAGCTCCACACCTTGGGCAGGATTTTTGGGTTGCTGGGCAGGCACGGTGGGAGGGCCTGGAGCAGCTGGGAAACAGGCTGCTGCCCACAATCGGCCCCCGACCGCCATTAGCGACCAGCCAGCGTGAAAGGCGCACAGAAAAGCTCAACACTGCCAGGATGGGGGCGAGAAGAGGGCAGGTGCTGAAGTCAGCCCAGGTTGGGGAACGTACAATGAAAGCTCCCTGAAGTCTGAGAGCTGCCTCAGAGAGCTGAAGAATTTTAAAAACGAAGATAAAAATTATGAAATTCTGAAAAAAAATGTCACCACATAGAACTCGCTCACCTGAACATACAGACAATAAAAATTCTGTCAAAACATTTTTATTTAATTAATCTCGGAAACCTCATCCCGACTGTGGATGAGGTTTCCTCAAAAGTCCAAAGGCCACCTGTAAGGTTGGACAGGCAGCGAAAAATCGCTCTTAATTAATACATTAATGGCCTTAATAGGGCTTTTAATTTTCAGTGAGTGTGCTGCCGACTCTCACACGTGCTCGCCGACTGAAATATTCTGTGAGTGTGCTCATCCATCGTCATCGCACACTATTTTACGCCGATCAGGTCTAGTGCGCGCCAGCCCGCAGGATGTAAAATTCTGCCCCTTGTCACTGTTTAGAAGCAGGCATGGACACAAGAAGCATATGCAAAAGGAAAGATGGGAGTAACCTCCACCGTCATCATGGCAGCAACCGACTGCCATGGCACCAAAGAGCGTGAGAAAAACTAAGGTCAATGGAGGCAAATGGGAAACACTTGAGTGGTTGGTCAGAACTGAATGCTTGGTCATGGTTGTCTGTGGCCAATCATTACAGGACATTGATGCAGGAATTCTTCAGGGCAGCATCCTTGGCTTAACCACCTCAAGCAGTTTCATCAGTGCCCTTAAGTATGTCATAACATCAGATCTGAGGCTGCTCACTGATTGTTTCACAATGTTCAACAACATTTGCAATTCATAATGAAGTAACTCATTATTAAATTGTTATTATTATTCATTCTCAGGATGTGGACATCACTGGAAAGGCCAGCACTTATTGCCATCCCTAATTGGACCTTCTGGTTTGATACAGCTCAGTGGCTTGCCAGATTACTTCAGAGGCAGTTAGAGTCAACCATGTTGGTGTGGGACTGGAGTCACATTTAGCCCAGGCTGGGTAAGAATGATTGGCCAAGGTTTCCTCTTTCTTGTACCTGATGTGTGTTAACACTGAGAATTACCTTGCCTTCCTTTGTCACTTTTGAAAGACTGAAGTTTGCGTATTTATAAATCCAAATCTGATAGAGAATAACATAGAAACAAAGAAACTAGGAGTAGGAGTAGGCCATTCGGCCCTTCGAGCCTGCTCCACCATTCATTATGATCATGGCTGATCATCCAACTCAATAGCCTTTTATTACACAGACTAAAAAGATGTGCTACAACTATGAGGGCAGCCTACAATAGCCTGGTAGATATGGTACTGCACAAGTAACCCAGCATTTAAGAGTTCAAATTGAAATTTGTGAAATTGAATTCAATAAATCTGGTAAATCAGAAAACTGCCCATAAAAGCTCCTGGACATTGTAAAAAAAAGACTCAACTGGTTCAATGGTGTTCTTCATGGAAAGGCTGCCACCTCTATGTAGATTGGCCTACACATGATTCCAGTTTCACACTATGTGGTTGACTCTTAGTGCCCTCAGAGGATTGATAGATGGGGAATAAATGCTACCTCATCAGTGTAACCTACCTCCCATAAACACCAGTATTTAAAAAAAATTATTAGTCAGTGAGATCTAGGCATCATTAACTAGGCTGGCATTTATTGCCCATCCATAATATATCACACATTTTGTGCGAGATCACCCATCACAAAGGCACTTACTGAATTCAACTAATTATCTCAATAAGTAAGAAATAATTCCCTCAACTCCCATTATTCCTATTGAATATTCAGTTGCCATCATTGCAAAGTTGCATGGTTCCTTCCAAAAAATGTCATTGGACATATGTTAAATCAAAAACCCAACAATCTGGAAAAATGGCAACAGGACAGTTCATTTACATTGTTAAAAATCTAACTCATAAAAAAGATACAGTTACCATAACTACAATCACAGATGTTAATTTGCTTGAAATTACAACAGTAAAAATTGCCAGTTTGTGCCTCTGGATGCTGTTTGTAATTTTATGAGGTGGGGTCCTGCTCCTCTTCTAAGTGCCCAAATTTGTTTCAGTTGTGCAGATTTGGGTGATTGGAGAGACCTGTGTGGCCCTGTTTGGGGCAATTGAAGTTTTCAGTTTGTTTTAAGCATTTCAATCTGTTTACAATAGGCAGAATTTAATGTTGGCGACCAGGGTCTCAGCTGCTGGCTGGAGAACCATCTCCTCTGTTGGGGAAGGCCTGCTGGAATTAAGTGCCCATCAGGTAATGAACTGGCCTGCATTGGGCCTACCCCAGGGTTTAGGTCCCTGGGGGTGGATATCCCGCCCTGCCAAGAATTGCCAGACAATCAGAGGCTGTCACCTCTCCATTGATCATCAGCACCACTGGGAGCATTAGCAGCTGGCAGTAATGCATGCACTATAGACTTAGGATTGACGAGGGACTCAGGCCACAAGTTCGTGAGGGTGGGATGGGTGTCACTGGGAAGGGGGCACTGGCGGGGAGAAAGGGCAGTGCGTGGGCCTCAGCAGGCCCCCTTTCCTGAAGCCGTATTGCTCGATCTGAGTGCCTTTGAACAAGGGAGACCCTGCCAGAAGCCTGCGAACAAACACAATAGGATTTTCTTTCTGGACTCCCCCACGTGGCGAGTCCATTCCACACTTAAGGTCCTCAATTAGCATTTGGGTGGGCAGGCCAACCATGTGCCTTGCTGCCTTGGGCTTAATCGGGCAGAGGTGGGAGGGCACCATGCCCCAACCTCATGCCTTCCTGCCGGATTAAATGTCCCACTGCCCTCTATTCATTGCTGCGGGGTGAGCATTAAATTCCGCCCAATATTTCTACAATGCAAGCACTTTATCAACGTTCCCAAAGAGGTTATATCAAAGGATGCAGTGGTACCATTGTAATTTATTATTCATAAGAACAATAAATTTTTCTTTAAGAAACAAAATAGTCTTTGTTAAATATCATTTATCTATTGTTGCAACTGAAAATCTCAATACAATTGCCACAGGATGAACAAAATATGAATGGTACAACAATGCCCTCTAATGGATGGGTACAAATAGCGACAAGGAAATTCAGGGCAGATCTAAATATTACTGCACCTGCTTTAATATTAGCACTGTAGTCCATATACAGTTGTCCATTTGCCCTATCAACGGCAGTGCAGGGTTTTTTATTTGTGCTGCGATTGAGGAGAAGGTGGTAGTTGTTTTCTGCCGCTGGAACTCACCGCCAAAGTTATGCTATTTTATTTCAAGTCTTGAGTCACTTCACCAATAGTGGATCAATAAACTTAGAAGGTGAGAAAATGTGTCCTGTTTCATAAATGACCAGTTGCAAGTCCGAAACTGAAGTGGTGACACTGTGTGAGTGAGGCCTGAGGAGTGACAACATGGAGTGAGTTGACAATGCAGAGAGGGTAATGGAGACATCTTATTGTAAGGCAAGCTGGATTTGATGCTGTGGAAATATGGTCATAAAATAGCCAGAAGCACCGTGCTCTTTCAGCAACAATAATGTTCATTAATATAGTAACATTAATGGGGAAAGCGTCCCAAGGAATCTATAGAGAAAAAATGGATATCAAGGCAAAGGAGGAGATTAGGCAGGATGATCAAAAGCTTGGTTGAAATGTTGAGTCTTAAGGTGATTCATAAACCAAGATCAGGAAATAGAGGGCAGAAGGGTAAAAGGGGAGAATTCCACAGCATGGGGCCTAAGTGGTTGAAGGCTCTGCCATCAATGGTGAAGCGAAGGACAGATGCACAAAAGGCTGAAATATTTGCCAACTGTAGTTGCCAATTGTAGGGCTTGAAAAGATTACAAAGATAAAGTGGGTCAAGGTCAACAAAAGAACTGGGGAATCTTGTTGAGACGTTGGGGGCTCGTCTGCAAGCTGGAGAGCCGGTGACAGACCAGCACTGCCTCTTTTCAGGAAGGCCCACCGATCCAATGCCAATCAGCCAGTGCTGAGGTCAGTGGTGGACTTGGAATCAAGACCCCGGGCGTGGAAGTCTTGCCTACCGAGAATTGTCCGCCAATCAGAGGCTGGCTGCTCAGCAGCGCCACTGGGGAGAGCGTGGCTGCAGCTGGAAAGGATAGGCTCCAAAGTCCCATGTTAGCAGAGTGACCCAGGCCACAGGTAAGTAATGTGGTGGGTTGGGTTGTGGGGAGGCTTTGTGGGGGTGGGGGTCTCAGGGCAAGGGGTGCAAGGGAGTCAGCAGCAAGGGCAGGGGGTGGCTCTCAGCAGACACCCCCCCTTCCCGATATCAAGCCCTTTATCAGGCACTGAGTGCCTTTGATCAAGGGAGCAGCCCCTCCCCTACCCCGCACACCCTCCCCCACTCCCATGGAGGTGACAAGCTGATCGCATGATTTTTAACTGCCGTGCATGCCGCAACAGGCTCATCTGCTGCTGGGTTAATAGCAGCAACGGTGGGATAAGGCCCTTAAGTGGTCATTAACTGGTCACTTAAGGGCCTCTATAGGTGGCAGGGCAGGAAGGTGGGAGGTTCACAAGATGATATTTTGGCGTTGCAAGCTCTGAGGCAGCAATGGCTGCTATGGAGCTCCTATCGATTGTTAACATTAGCAATTTTAAAATGATGGATGTGGCAAAACTGACCTATATTTGAGGCCTGATTCCTGCTCCAAAAGAGCCAGTGTAAAGGTAGGCACTTCTTATGCAGTTTAAACAGCCCCAGCTTGCATAGCTCTTCCCCCCACAATCCATGCAGCTCCCACCCTGGAGTCACAGCTATTTTCAAGTCTCAAAATGGGGTCACAGTGGGAAAAAGTTAGGGAAGCACTGAGATGCACTAACAACCAATTTAAGATAATCAGTCGAACTCATTGGCCCTTGCTAGAAGCAATATACATTCATTCACAGGTACAAAAACAGAAAATGCTGGAAAAGCTCAGCAGGTCTAACAGCATTTGTGGAGAGGAAAAAAACGGAGTTAACGTTTTGATTCCTATAAGGGCTCGAAACGCTAACACTGTTTTTTTTCTCTCCACAGATGCTGTTAGGCCTGCTGAGTTTTCCCCAGCATTTTCTGTTATTGTTTCAGATTTGCAGCATCCGCAGTGTTTTGCTTTCATCCACAGGTACCTGCTCTCTGCAATCAAAAGGAACATGTTCAAGCCTTGCGCCATTTTAGAATTATGCGGGAGCTTTGGGAGCTTATAGTTCCATGTTGCTTTCTCCATGGCAATGGCTCGGCCAATCAGTCAAATTGGAACCATTCAGCACCCTTTCCTCCTGCAGTATAATCTGTTGTGTTCATTTGAAATTTGGCATTTTTGCATTTGTCCTGATGAGTGCAAGATGAAAAACATTGGTAGTAGGTCTCTCTTTTCAGCAATATTCAAGTTCAGAAAACAAGAGAAATGAGATCGAGACCTGGGTTAAATCGGGGCTGATGTGTGGAAGGTATGGATCTGAAGAGATGTAGAGACCACTTTTGCTACTCCTGACACACAAGGAAGTCTTTGTAAATAGTAATTGAATTAAAACTAATGCCCAGATTGTGCACTGAAACTCTAGTGTGGGGCTTGACCCCAAAATCTTTTCACTCAGAGGCTGAAGTGCAACAAACTGAGGCAAGATAAAATATTTCCTTGGCTGTTGCCAATTCCATTTCTGATTGGAATGATTTAGGCCACTGAAAGTATTGTGAGTAGTCTGTCACTTCAACTTTCCCTTCCTTCCAGTCAGTATATCCCCAAATTCACTAGATGAGTCTACTAACCCACCATGGGCAGGATTTTCTGGTCGGCATGCGAGTGTGCACCTGAAACGCCCGAGTGTGAAATAGTGCTTGATAATGACGGGAGAGCGAACCGACATTATTGCACATTTGCGCGATGTTTCAGTCAGCGGGCATGCGCGAGAGTTAGCAGCACACCCGTCGACAATAAAGAGGCCCATTAAGGCCAATAATCAATTAATTAACCTGTGTTTTTCGCTGCCCGTCTAACATAACAGTTGGCGGTTGGGTGAATTGGCCTGGCGGCCTTTGGATTTTTGAGGGAATCTTATCCATGGGCGGAATGAGGTTTCCGTAAATAAATTTTTAAAAATTAAACATTTTTGGGCAGAAGTTTTCAAATCTACATGTTAAGGTGAGTGAATTTGCTATGTGGTTATGTTTTCCGGAATTTTAAAATCTTTATTCATTGGTTTAAAATACTTCAGCACTCTGCCTGAGGGAGCTTTCATTGCGCACTCCCCCGCGCCTGCGCTGACTTCAGCGTTTTCTTTCCTTCCCCCCATCCCCCAGCAGTGCTGAGCCTCTCAGCATGCCTTTCACACTGTTTGGCCATTAATTGACCAGCCAGTGTGAAATCGCAATTGGGGGCTGATCGTGGGCAGCGAGACATTTCCCAGCTGCTCCCGGGCATGCCCACCAACCCTGAAAATCCTGCCCCGTGTGCAGAATTGCAGGTGAGAGCCAATATCTTAGTACTTGTTATCAAAGCACTTTAGCACACAAACTGGATTGCCAGATTCCCTTTACAAAATGTGTCAGTCACACGTAATGGAGATTTTATCTTTCTGTACATGGTGAACTACTACCAGAATGGTTTTCCAGGAGTTTGTTGGATATACATTTCTAAGCTATCTTTTTTTTTTTCGCTGGTGCTCTCTAGTGAAGGAATGCTGCCCATACTGGAGAAAGGAACATTTTCTGCTGTGTGTCCAATGGCAGCTCATGTAATGCAAGGAGACAGACAAGATAACAAAGGAAGAAGCATGTGAGAAGAAAGAAAGGAGCTCTCATTATTAAAAGTGATGAAGAGAAGGAAGATCATTTTGTGATGCTAGTTAGGGTTTTTAAAAAAAAAAGTGACAGAAAGACCATCGAGCTGGTCAGTCATCTGTCAGAATGGCAGATGACCTCGGCATATGACAAGAGTGGGTAGAAGCCTTGCTCGAGGCATGGTGGAAGCAGTCCCCTTTCATGGCTTGAAAATCCCTTGTGTAACTGACAGGCCTGAGAAAGAGATGGCAAGAGTGGGGCTAATCTAATTTAATTCCAGCAAATCCTGCTTGACCTGTCATGCTTATTTCCTCTGAGGAGAGCACAGGTGCACTTTGTGCCTATCAAGGTGTGGATACCTGTGGTTGTGGTTTTAGCAAATCCTCCTTTAATGAAGATAGCAGCAGGTCTGGGAATGAGAGCACATTCTTCTACTGCTTTGCTTCAACAAGTGCAAATGTTAATACCTCAAGTCCATGGCACCCGCTTAATAACTGTCAACACTGAATAGAATAACCTGCTTGCTTTTCACAGTCTTCGTTCAAATTCTTTGCTCAATGTCATTTCATTTAACTGTAACATATCATTCAACTTAACATGAAAAAGAGAAGCAATGAATTAATCACATATCCTATCCACAGTAAATTCTTCTTAGCTCAATGATCCCTTTGCCACAAAACCTTGTTCCCAATAATTAACGGGAATCTGCACTGACATGCATGAGCTCTGCAGCAAAACTTCAGGAACATGTCTAACTGCAAAGTAATGTTTTAGAAGAAGCAATCTACTTAAAGCTGTGATCTTAATTATTTTGTTTGAAAAAAACTCTGTTAATTCAAAATTAAAATTACACATTGATGTGTTTTGCCGACTGACTCGGCTGTGACAAAGCAGATTGCAAAGTTCAATTTAAATACCTCTATTTGCATCAACATCAGTGCAGCCTACAGTAACAATAAACTAGGTACACAAGCTGAGGACTAGGGTCTTTGGGGGGTAGTGATCTAAGTTAACTAATTAAAGCATGATGCAATCATATGTTTTAACCAATGAAGTTGCAAAATACCAGGTCAGCTGATGAGCTCTTGGCAACATTAAATTTTACATGTAATGAAGATATCATTCTGCTTTCTAGTTTGTCAAGACTCAATAATCTAATCAGAGTTGAAAAAGAATGGAGATTCAACATAAATGGAAGTTTTGGAACAAAGTTGAAAAGCATGGGAAGGTTGAAAATGGTACATCACGTGAGGACAAGTTGTTTGTAACAGGACTTCTTTAGGTCTTGACAGCACCTGAACTGCAAAAGTAAAGGAATCACTCTTGTTTTTTAACTAGATTCATCCTAACCATCAGACTCTTGTGGCTGGCTATGTCCTGTTTAGAATGAGATCTCTTTAATTCCAGTGGATTGAATTTTCTTATTGTTGATTTGCTTTCTCCAGTTCAATGTTGATTGACTCTGCTGATTATCATACCATGGTTTAATAAACTTTCTTCCTGCCATATTTATTATAATAGTATTTATGTAACACTGTTGCTTTTGACAATTAAACAATAAAGCCCAGTACTTCATGGGCAGAGGTAGGAGTTTCTCACCAACACTCCTCCTCCTATCCTGACACCATCGACTCTAGCTGAGATAGTTCCATGAGTGCAGACACCCCCATCACAACTCAGCCAATTGGATAATTTACATAAATTTAAGGAAAAAGTGCTGGAAATACTCAACAAGTTTGGCAATATTTGTGGAGCGAGAAACAGTTAGCCAGCTGGATCTTTGGGTTGGGGTGTGGAACATGAGTTTTTGTGTCACAAACTAACCCTTGGGGGAAAGCAGAAATGATGCATGACATTTATTGATAAGGAGACAGATTTTCTGCCTAATTAGTGCCCATGGGGTAGGGATCAGAGACAGGATTTCTAAAATGCGGGCCTGATTTAAACAGGCCACTACAGCCATTTCAGTAGCTGCTGTTTAAATCAAGTTGCTGACGTTTTAAGGATGTTACAGGAGAGATGGAGGCCTGAAACCCAGGACAATGCTGCCCGCAGGTTCTCTGGTGAAGACCTGCATGCAATAATGGAGGCTGTGGACAAGATGAGAGTGGTCCTTTCCCCGAGCTTGGCAGGAGGAGGCTACCTGCACAGACAAAGCAGGCTGGCAGGTCATAGCAGTGCTTGTGAGTGGCAGAAGCATAACTCATAGATCCTAGATCCAGTGCTGGAAATGCTTCGATGAACTCATAAACTCTGACAAGGTAAGTGGCACCACCTAGCCCCATCCACTCCCCCCACCCCCCCACCCACCCAGCCTCCTCCTCTCCCCACCCTTCCAGCAGACACACCAGATGAAGAGTCTTAGTGTCCATGCTGCTCCTGAACATGGGATGAATGTGTGTCCAGGGCACTGAATGACCACTCTGAATGGCTCAGAGCCAGAGTGCATCTGAGAACCTGTCACCGCTGAGACATGCAGCTGCTAATGAATAGGAGCAGATAGCATTGGCCAGGCAGGTCAGAATTGCCTTCTTGCTCTCTTTTGTCCTTGCAGGAGAAATGTATACACAATGCGAGGGAGAGGATCCAAACAGGAGGAGAGGTTCTTTGCTTTCATGTTTTAACTTGCATGCAGGAGTGAGCAATGGAAACTGCCAGGTATTTTGTATTTTACAACTTCATTGATTAAAACAAATGATCGCATCATGCTTTAATTAGTTAACTTAGATCACTGTCAGCCCTGGCGAAATGGACTCTTATGGTGGGGGTGGTGATTACATAGGTTCATGGGCAGAATCTTGAGGGCAGTGGGCGGGACCGGTCAGGAAAAAGCCAGCCACCCGCGATTGTCCGCTGACCACAATTTCATGCTGGTGGGCTAGTTAAGGCCCGCCCAGGGTGAAATACAGCTCCTAATTGGTCAGGTAGTTGGCCGCTGGGTCCAATGGTGACCCGGTAGCCGGTTTAAAATTGGCACTAGCGGCCCCTGGAAGGCTGCCACGAAAGAACGTCTCCTCTGCTTTGTCAATATTCAAGTTATGGAGTCAAGTGCAGCTGGAGATGCCAGGCGGGAGGGCAGGTCAGGTGGGCATTCGACCTCCCGCTTTTCAGATGACTGTGTCACAGTCCTCCTGGAGGAGGTGGCTGCCAGAAGGGACACCCATGTCGACCAAGATGAGAGAAGGAGGCCACTGCACCTCACCAAGAGGACACGGGAGGATGTGGCAGTGCTGGTTAGCAGCCATGATGTGGTGCGGCACACATGGGTGCAATGCCAGAAGAGGTTAAATGACCTGCTGTGCTCAGGAAGGGGGAGTACTGTCACAAAAACAAAAAATGCAGGAAAAGCTCAGCAGGTCTGACAGCATCTGTGGAGAGAAAGACAGGGTTAATGTTTTGAGTCCGTATGACTCTTCTTCAGAGCTCAGAACTTGTGTGGGGGTGAGTACCATGTTGTCATGGGTGTATGCAGAAATGTTAAGGTCTGGCCATCCCCTCCACACTGTGTACCTCAGGGGCACTAGAGTCTGAGTGCTAACTGTCAGTGATGCCGGATCTGGCCAAAGGGGTGAGCCCTGACAGCTTGGACTGATTACCTTGCAGCTTGAGGGCCACGATTAGGATGTGTCCTGCGATGTGTCCTTCAGCTGGGCTTGGCCAGGCTGCAATAACACTGCAAGTAGAGCGTGGGCTAATCAATGCTCCTCTGTCCTTTCAGGAGAAGATGAGCCATAACCAGGCAGAGAGGAGGCCCGCCTAACCTTCTGCTGCTCACCACGTTTGAGCAGGACCCCTTGAGCTGGAGAGCTCCCTGTGTAACTGGGCGTAGAGAGGCTGGGGCGTCAGGTGAAGGTAAGAGTGCAGTGCACAGAGGTGAGTTTCAGATTGTGCAAACATTCTTGTGTAATCTTTTCATTGATGTGAGCCTCGAATCTGGAGTCCCCACTGATCATTGAAAGACGAAGGCACCATGATGCAGATCTCCATTGTCTCACCATTGCCTGGCGTGCACAGTGACAGGGTGATCACTTTAACTAATGTCATGCCCTTTTTCTCCCTTTTAGATTCAGCAGCTGCACTCGCTCTCTGGAGCCCAAAGAGCCACCCCTGATGCTGGGGGACCACCGGGCTTCATTTGCACCTGTGTCACACCCACTCTCTGAACCAGGTGCCAGCGCAGATACCAGCACCTCGGTGGGCATTACATCGGTGGCTAGAATGTCAGTGCACTTTGGTGAGAGCACTTCTCAATCGCTTGAAGTACAGGTAGAGAGTGCCAAAGGTGCTGGAGGATTGCTGGGGAGCAGGGCGAGGCTCAGTCGAAGGCAAATGATGAGCCTCTGGAGTTGTGCATTAGGCAGCAGATACTGGATGTCCAGCTAGATGTGCGGGAGGATCTGGTGGAGATCCATGAGGGTCTGCGTGTTATGGTCTCTGTTGTGGAGGAGTCCATGCAGAGCATGAGCACTGCTTTGACCCTCATGGCTAAGTGTACTGCCTCCTCCATTGAGAGAGCCGCAACTCTAATGGAGAGGCAGATCTAGGAACAGGGGCTGCGCTCGGACCTGCAAGCCCTCACACAGGCAATGACCTCAGGTGGTCAGTGTCCTTGTGGGAGATGGATGAGGCATCCAGTATCCCAGCTAGTTGCCCGTCCATCAATGTGAGCAGGGAGGTCCAGAGCGACCTCACGTTGGCGCACGAGCTGCCTGTCCTCTCAGGATGCTCTGGATAATTGAAGGAGCTCCTCTGTCCCTCTGCCAGTGACTGTGGCATCTGATGAGGCTGTGATGGCTAGGGAGATGCCAGCTGTGGCACTGGCTGCTCCCTCCCAGGCCGGGCCAGCACAGGCTCCACTGGCCAGAGGACGACCGCCAAGGTCATCAAGGCTAACAAGACAGCAGAGTCAGCAGGCTGTCTCCAATGCCGGTGTCATTGAGTGGGGGGGTACCAAGACATAACACTCGGAAACATAAATTAAAAGCACCATGAACACAAGAGGGACAGTTCACGGGTGATTTTCTATTCATTTATGTTTGGTTTATATGTCTGCTGGTGTGGACATCAACACCAGTAATGGTAATGTCATTATGCTTTCAATGTGACAATAACATTAAATTTGCTTTGGTTCTGATGGTCATGCTTCACCTTTTGTCTTTCTGGTGCAGGGTACGCCAGTATGTAATGCTGAGAGTGGCTGTAGATTTTATTGCACAGGCACTGAGTGGCCTTTGGGTTCAAATGAAAGGGTCATTTCAGACATCTGGGATGGAGGCGGCGGCCCTGGCATAAGGTGGAAGCAGAATTCGCATGGTCAAAATCCTCCGGGGGCCTTGGAGACACCAATGAGAAGCCTGGAAATGCTAAGAATGAAGCTCAGAACTGAGATGAAGATGTCAAGTTCAACGAAACAACCAGCAGTAAGCTATCTCCTAAACTCCTCAGTACTCACATTTTTTACCCCGTCCTTGGATGAGATTTTGCAAAATGTGGGCTGCCCGCTTGCCCGTTTTGCCCATTTGACGAACGCAAAATCGCTCGGGCAACATAAAATCTGGACTAGTTGGGTTTTTAATGGCCTTAAATGGCCTTTCAATTGACGGTGGGCGCAGCTCCAGCACCCACGTGCGCCCGCCGGCCTGAAGATTGTGCACATGCAGGATGACATTGGGACACTCGCCCGATGTCGTCTCGTGCGATTTTACAACCGACTGGGTTGGGCGCGTGCCCTCCTGCCAGTCATAAAATTTTGCCCTATGGGTTGATAATATGTAGAATAGGCAGCCTAATGGCTTATATAAAGAATGCAGCTTCCTATTATGGGATATGAGGGAGAAAGTAGTGTATGAGAGAAAGCTAGCTAAGCAGATACTAAAGGCAGATGTTTACATCCCCTCTAGTGTCGGGCGTCAAGGTGGGCATGAGTGGACAATATAGCGAGAAGGTCAAAAATCACTTTCAGCCATCCTGAAACCAGTTTGTAATTGTACGCTCCGCCTATTAATGACGGGCCACATTTCCACCTGCTGCATGTCAGGAGCATCATTTTAATACATTTGCATCTAATTACAAGCCCTGCTCGCTGGAATCATCCCCCCACATCAAAATTACTGCCCATGCCAGCAGGAAAGCATGCCAACCCAGAGCACGGACTTACTGTTAGGGCCTTGCTCAGATCGCGAATATCCAAGCAGCAGAAGATGCTGGAGCCCTACAGCTACCAGACCCTGAAGAAACATGTGCATCACATGCTGGGTGGATTCACATGGACATGACTCTGCCATGTAGCAGCTCACGGAAGGCTGTTTCGGGGCTGCTTCAGAACATCACTGTCTCGGCTATGGGCCGCTATGGATGATCGTTGAAGAAAGGGAGAGGAAGGTTTAGGTTTGATAGGGAGAAGAAGGCGTACCAGGGGATGGGGTGGGGTGGGGGGTGGGTGCTGACGTTTGTGTTGGGGGAGAGGGAGTACAGGAGAAGAGGATCTATTGGAGGAGAATACAGCAACGGGGAGGAAGGTGTAAGTGGGGAGGAAGGTGCAAGGGAAGGAGTTCGAAGGGGGGAAGGAATTCTGAGTGGGGCAGCACTTCATGGGGATGAAGGAGTTCAGAAGGGGGAAGGAGTCTGGGGGGAAGATGGAGTTCAGGGGGAAAGTAGTCCAGGGGGACGAAGGGGTTTGGGGGGAGGTGTGAGTAGGGGTGGTGGAAGGAGTAAGTATTGAGGAGGTAGTAAGGGTGGAGGAAGGAGTAAGGGTGGAGGAAGGAGTAAAGGTGGAGGAGGGAGTAAGTGGAGTGGATATCCAGGTGAATGTGCAAGGGAGGGGTCTATGGAGTCAATGACGGCCTCCAGGGGAGAGAACTGAGGGTGGATATGGGAGGAGGGAATGATGAATATTAGAAGGGGCAGAGTGAGCTGAAAGGCTGGAAGGGTGAGAGTGCGATGGTAGAAGGGACATTGAGGGTTGTTGGTGGGGACTTGGAGGAAGTCTTCGATCCTAAGGGTAGGAAGGAGGAGGTCGGGAGGTCAATGTGAATGGGGGTGGAATTCCTGGGGAGGTAGGGAAAGTGCGTGTTCACCTGGACATCCTGGAAAGAAAAGGATTCCCGTTGGTAGGTGATGGTGGGGAAGTGGAAGGAGTGGAAGGTGATGCTGGGGAGGTGGGGGGGGTGTTGGTGGGGGTCAGAGTCAACAGTGATGGGGAAAGGACATGGGTGGCTGGGGGAGGGGAAAGGGTTGGAGAGCTGAGAAAAAAACTTACCACGACCATGTTTTTCAAATCTAAAGTGGGCGGAGCTTCATGTTGGCCAGCACAGGTGCTGCTTGGGAGTGTGATCTGTGGGTGGGTGGAGATGCAGGTCGGCTCAGATGGACAACTGAAAGCGAACCCAAGCAGGCAGCATTGAAAATGCTCAGGACACTGAGGTGAGTGTGATACGTGAAGGATCCGTGTGCATGGGAGAGTGCTTGCACAAGACTCCAAAAGGCCCTGCCACACACACTTCACCCTCCAGAATTACTCGTGGCTGCATGCAACTTAACTGCAAGTTGGGGGGATGACTCACGAAGCCTGTCAATGAAGCTGAAAGACCATTACACATTATTCAGTGAAAGTGAATATATTTTCCAGATTATAAAGTGACAAAATGTGTTTGCCTGTGCAACCAACTGTTATCAGAATTTCTTAACTTTTCTAGGCCTACCACTTCTTCTAAGTGCTGCCCTGACATCTGCAGGAAGGGTGGAGAAGCCTGTGCAATGGTTGGTCCTGTTGCCTCTGGTGACTTTGACATGGGTCCTCTGGAGGGCCGAGGCCTTGGGGGTCTTGCTTTGGCTGTCCTCCTGTTGGCCACTGCTCCCTCTGCGGTTACAGGGGACGAGGTTAAGGGGGTCACAGGCAAAGGGGACTTGGAGGGAGTGGACAGCCTCCGAGGTTCCTGAGTAGGTGACAGGGTTTCCAGCTGCCGGTCCTCTGCCCTGTCAGTGCTCAAGGGCCCCGGCCTGACTCTTTGAGGGGAAGGAGCACCTGGAGGACATTGAGGTGCCCTGTTTCCCACTGCAGGGACACACCCATGGCTACCTCAATGGAGTGCAGGTCTGTGCACATCTCTGCGTTCTGCTGGACCAGGGTCTCCATGGTGTCCGCCAGCCTCCCCATGGAGACCTCCATATGTGCACAAGTGGGCATCATATCATCAGAGAGCAGGTGGACACACTCCTCTGACTTGCGTGCCACTCTGTTGAGGGCTTCCAACAGTTCTGCGTGATGTTCCCCCAACTTCTGCTACTCTCCAGGATGAGTTGGAATGCTGAATCCAGAGGCTCGTCATCTGACTCGGACTCACAGATGCCTCTTCCCCAGCAGTCCTCCGAGTGCCAGGCAGCTCATCTGAACCTGCCTCCTCCTGCTGCGGACACATGTCCGTGCGGTGACCACCAGTTTGTGAACCCGGGCCTGCTCTAGATCAAGATCCCACCGAAGTGTGTGCCTCTGCACTGGTGGAGGGTGTGGGTAAGCGCTGTGACGGGTCTTCCAGGCTGCTTATTTGCAGCCCTTCAATGGAGGAGGTGTCCTCTTGGCTGAAGTTAAGGACCTGGAAGGAGCTGACAGACTGGCCGGTTGAGGGTGTCAGTCGCTTGACAGAGCTCCCGGCGAACCAAAGTAGAGATAATTAGTTAAAAGCAAAAAGCTGCGGATGCTTGAAATCTGAAATACAAACAGAAAATGCTGGAAAAAAACTGAGCGGGTCTGGCAGCATCTGTGGAGAGAGAAACAAGAGTTAACATTTCGAGTCTGCCTGAATTGTCTGTAGCGGTGTTGTCCCTTGACTCTATGAAGAACAGCCATATGATCTCAAAATATCTGTGGAGAGGGAAACAAGAGTTAATGTTTTGAGATCGTATGGCTGTTCCCCATAGAGTCAAGGGACAACACTGCTACAGACGAGTCAGATGGACTCGAAACATTAATTCTTGTTTCTCTCTCCACAGATGCTGCCAGACCTGCTGAGTTTTTTCCAGCATTTTCCGTTTTTATATTAGAGATAATTAGTGCATGGCAGCAGAATCAAAAGCAGGAGAGAGCGCACTCACATTTACATTGAGAGAGGGATGATGGGGTGTAGGATCTTCATGTGGGTGTTTGCTGCTGACCTCACTGACATAGCAAGCACAGTCCACATCCTCACTAGTCAGCATGATGGCACGCTCCTCAAAGTAAGTGAGGGGTCTAATATGGGCCATGCCACCCCTGGTCTGGAACCTCTCTCTGCTGTTGTGAGCCAGCTTCTCCTGCATGAAAACAGATGGAGAGAGTGTGAGCAGGACACATGGCACTGCGTGGAATGTTTGTGTAGTGAGCGGAGCCATGGACAGGATGAGGAGGCGAGCTCCAGAGGATATGAGCCTGAAGGAGATGTGAGGGTGTGTGTGAGACTTAATGATGTTATCCTTTGAGGTGTGAGTACCCTGTGGATGTGTGAAAGGTTTGTGAGTGTGTGAGTTGAGAGCAATGAGAAGAGCGACTTACCCTGGCAGAACGGATGAGAGCACTCATCCTCTTGCTATATTGGATGGCTGTCCTCTTTTGCAGGACATTGGTGCTGACCACCGCTGCCACCACGTCCCATGCTGGATTGGCGACCTTGCTTGCTGGTCTTCATCCCGAGCAGGGGAAGAGGACATTGCGGTGGGCCTTCATTGCGTCCAAAAGGTGCTCGAGGGAGGCATCGCTAAATTTGGGAGCAGCATGTTTCCTCCCTTTGGCAGCCATCAGTTCCCAGCAGTTATTTTTATCCCTTGAAGACTGCTAGCTCTATGCAGGGGCAACATTTAAATATGATGCCCTTTTTACTGAAAGCCTGAGGTGACAGCAGGGTTGGCATATCAGAGGCTGCCCCGTCGGTGACAGGGCGTGTTTCCTGGGAAAGAATTATTAATGAGGAGGGGCACACTGGGAATAGGACAATGCGGCGTTCTGGCCGGCGGTTAAAACGTCCTTTATCCGGCCTGCTACTGCACTTAGTGCAAATCTGGGACAGTTCTGCCCTAAGAGTTTCTACAAGTATTTAAAAAGGGAAAAGAATAACTAAATTGAGCATTGATCCTCTAGAGCAGGCTTGTCCAACATACGGGCCACCAGCCATTTGCAGCCTGTGAGGCCACTCCATGCAGCACCTCCCCCCGCCCCCCGAATCCTGTTGTCAAAATTGGGTCAAACAGGTGAGCTTCAGTGGAAGATTCTGCATGAAGCTGCTCCTCCAATCAGAGACTGTTTCTCTCCTGTGTTTGCAGCTTATTGGCATTAGTGAACCTATCAGCAGCAAATGAGGGAGAGAAACAGTCTCTGATTGGAAGGGCAGTGAACACTGGTGTTGATGAGTTTGCTGAGGGCCACTGGGCCAAGGAAAGTGAAGGTACATCGAGGCTGGAGCCCAGAGGGCCAGGTATGTTCAGGCTCAAGCGCAGGGAGTCAGGTACATTAGGGCTCGAGCCAGGGGAGCCAGGTACCTCAACGCGGGAGCCTGGGGAGCCAGGTATGTTGTGCCTCTCAATGATGAAGCTTTGGCAGCCAGGAGGGTGACATCACTTAGGGCCCAGGAGAGGGAGGTCATTTCGGGCCCGGGAGGGGCCAAGTTATGTCGGGACCGTGGAGGAAACAGCGTTGTGCTATGTGGGAGTGAGAGAGTGATTGTGTAGAGGGGAATGAGAGAGTGTGACTGAGTGAGTGTGGGGGGGTGGGGAGGAGTGAGAGGCTGTGACTGAGTGAGTGTGGGGGGGTGGGGAGGAGTGAGAGGCTGTGACTGAGTGAGTGTGGGGGGATAGTGAGAGAGTGTGACTGAGTGAGTGTGGGGGGAAGTGACAAGGTGTTACTGAGTGTGGGGGTTAGTGAGAGAATGTGACTGAGTTACTGTGAGGTGGGAGTGAGAGAGTGTGACTGGGTGAATGTGAGGGAGGAGTGCGGAGTGCGAGCGACTGTGGTTTGGGGGGAGGAATGTGTGTCTGCCTTGCAACTGGTCTCAGGTTTCTCACTCACTCTCACTGCCACACGCCAACACGTACACATGCAGCCACTCACAGTGGATAAGGGTGAGTGAGTGAGCACCCTTGGACGTGGTGTGTGCCAGACACACACATTCTGACCCTCTGGTCATTTTGATTAATTAATCTTTTTGAAATTAACAATTTATTGCTATGACTTTTTGCATTTGTTTCTCGCCTTAAAAACTTCAACTTTTTTTTGAAGTTCAGCTTAATGTTGTGCCAAACCTTATCTTTCTGAAATTTGTTTGTTGGCCCTTGAGTGAGAAAAATATACAAATGTGGCCCTGCCCTGAGTGAAAAGGCTGGACAAGGCTAATCTAGAGAGTGATTATGTGGAATTAATAGTGGGAAATAAAGAAATTGCAGAAGCACTGAACTGATCATTTTGTTTCTGTCTTCACTTTAGAAGACACAAATAACATCTCTGAAATACTTTTAAATCAAGTGGCGAAGTGGGGGTGTGGAACTTAAAACAATTACAGTCAAGAGAGAAAGGTGCTGAGAAAACTTGTTAGAACTTAATGCCTACAAGTCACCAGGACCTGATGGTCTTAAAACAAGTGGCTACTGAGATAGTAGATGCACTTGTTGTAAAGGTCCAAAATTCCCTAAATTTTGGAAAGGTCCCATCAGAATGGAAGCTAAAAGAAAGTAGGGAGACAGGAAACAGCAAACTACAGACCAGCTAGCCTAACATCTGTCATAGGGAAAGTGCTAGAATCGATTATTAAGTAGGTTATGGCAGGGCACTTAGAAAATCATAATGCAATCAGGCAGAGTCAACACGGTTTTGTGAAAAAGAAATCATGTTTGAATAATTTATTGGCATTCTTTGAGGAAGTAACAAAGGTAGGATAACGATAGGTGTGGTGTACTTGGATTTCTAAAAGACATTTGAAATGGCACTATATCAAAGGCTACAATGCAAAATAAGAGCTCATAGTGTAGGGGGTAACATATTTGCATGGATAGAGGATTGCTTCACTAACAGGAAGTAAGCAGTAGTTATAAATGGGACATTTTTAAGTTGGCAAGCTGTAACTAGTGGAGTGGCACTGGATTCAGTGCTGGGTCTCAACTATTAAACTCCTATATCAGTAACAAAAACAGAATTACCTGGAAAAACTCAGCAGGTCTGGCAGCATCGGCGGAGAAGAAAAGAGTTGACGTTTCGAGTCCTCACGACCCTTCGACAGAACTTGAGTTCGAGTCCAAGAAAGAGTTGAAATATAAGCTGGTTTAAGGTGTGTGTGTGGGGGGCGGAGAGATAGAGAGAGAGAGAGGTGGGGGGAGGGGAGGGTGTGTGGTTGTAGGGACAAACAAGCAGTGATAGAAGCAGATCATCAAAAGATGTCAACGACAATAGTACAATAGAACACATAGGTGTTAAAGTTAAAGTTGGTGAGATTATCTAAACGAATGTGCTAATTAAGAATGGATGGTAGGGCACTCAAGGTATAGCTCTGCTGGGGGTTGTTTTTTTTGATATATAATGGAAATAGTTGGGAAAAGGAAAATCTTTGTAATTTATTGGAAAAAAAAGGAAGGGGGAAACAGAAAGGGAGTGGGGATGGGGGAGGGAGCTCACGACCTAAAGTTGTTGAATTCAATATTCAGTCCGGAAGGCTGTAAAGTGCCTAGTCGGAAGATGAGGTGTTGTTCCTCCAGTTTGCGTTGGGCTTCACTGGAACAATGCAGCAAGCCAAGGACAGACATGTGGGCAAGAGAGCAGGGTGGAGTGTTAAAATGGCAAGCGACAGGGAGGTTTGGGTCATTCTTGCGGACAGACCGCAGGTGTTCTGCAAAGCGGTCGCCCAGTTTACGTTTGGTCTCTCCAATGTAGAGGAGACCACATTGGGAGCAACGAATGCAGTAGACTAAGTTGGGGGAAATGTAAGTGAAATGCTGCTTCACTTGAAAGGAGTGTTTGGGTCCTTGGACGGTGAGGAGAGAGGAAGTGAAGGGGCAGGTGTTGCATCTTTTGCGTAGGCATGGGGTTGTGCCATAGGAGGGGGTTGAGGAGTAGGGGGTGATGGAGGAGTGGACCAGGGTGTCCCGGAGGGAGCGATCCCTACAGAATGCCGATAAGGGGGGTGAAGGGAAGATGTGTTTGGTGGTGGCATCATGCTGGAGTTGGCGGAAATGGCGGAGGATGATCCTTTGAATGCGGAGGCTGGTGGGGTGATAAGTGAGGACAAGGGGGACCCTATCATGTTTCTGGGAGGGAGGAGAAGGCGTGAGGGCGGATGCGCGGGAGATGGGCCGGACACGGTTGAGGGCCCTGTCAACGACCGTGGGTGGAAAACCTCGGTTAAGGAAGAAGGAGGACATGTCAGAGGAACTGTTTTTGAAGGTAGCATCATCGGAACAGATGCGACGGAGGCGAAGGAACTGAGAGAATGGGATGGAGTCCTTACAGGAAGTGGGGTGTGAGGAGCTGTAGTTGAGATAGCTGTGGGAGTCGGTGGGTTTGTAATGGATATTGGTGGACAGTCTATCACCAGAGATTGAGACAGAGAGGTCAAGGAAGGGAAGGGAAGTCTCAGAGATGGACCACGTGAAAATGATGGAGGGGTGGAGATTGGAAGCAAAGTTAATAAATTTTTCCAAGTACTGACGAGAGCATGAAGCGGCACCGAAGTAATCATCGATGTACCGGAGAAAGAGTTGTGGAAGGGGGCCGGAGTAGGACTGCAACAAGGAAAGTTCCACATACATGTCCTCCGTCTTCCTTAACCGAGGTTTTCCACCCACGGTCGTTGACAGGGCCCTCAACCATGTCCGGCCCATCTCCCGTGCATCCGCCCTCGCGCCTTCTCCTCCCTCCCAGAAACATGATAGGGTCCCCCTTGTCCTCACTTATCACCCCACCAGCCTCCGCATTCAAAGGATCATCCTCCGCCATTTCCGCCAACTCCAGCGTGATGCCACCACCAAACACATCTTCCCTGCACCCCCCTTATCGGCATTCCGTAGGGATCGCTCCCTCCGGGACACCCTGGTCCACTCCTCCATCACCCCCTACTCCTCAACCCCCTCCTATGGCACCACCCCATGCCCACGCAAAAGATGCAACACCTGCCCCTTCACTTCCTCTCTCCTCACCGTCCAAGGACCCAAACATCCTTTCAAGTGAAGCAACATTTCACTTGCATTTCCCCCAACTTAGTCTACTGCATTCGTTGCTCCCAATGTGGTCTCCTCTACATTGGAGAGACCAAACGTAAACTGGGCGACCGCTTTGCAGAACACCTGCGGTCTGTCCGCAAGAATGACCCAAACCTCCCTGTCGCTTGCCATTTTAACACTCCACCCTGCTCTCTTGCCCACATGTCTGTCCTTGGCTTGCTGCATTGTTCCAGTGAAGCCCAACGTAAACTGGAGGAACAACACCTCATCTTCCGACTAGGGACTTTACAGCCTTCCGGACTGAATATTGAATTCAACAACTTTAGGTCGTGAGCTCCCTCCCCCATCCCCACCCCCTTTCTGTTTCCCCCTTCCTTTTTTTTCCAATAAATTATAAAGATTTTCCTTTTCCCACCTATTTCCATTATATATAAAAAAAACAACCCCCAGCAGAGCTATACCTTGAGTGCCCTACCATCCATTCTTAATTAGCACATTCGTTTAGATAATCTCACCAACTTTAACTTTAACACCTATATGTTCTATTGTACCATTGTCGTTGACATCTTTTGATGATCTGCTTCTATCACTGCTTGTTTGTCCCTACAACCACACACCACCCCCCCACACCTCTCTCTTTCTCTCTATCTCTCCGCCCCCCCACACACACACCTTAAACCAGCTTATATTTCAACTCTTTCTTGGACTCGAACTCAAGTTCTGTCGAAGGGTCATGAGGACTCGAAACGTCAACTCTTTTCTTCTCCGCCAATGCTGCCAGACCTGCTGAGTTTTTCCAGGTAATTCTGTTTTTGTTTTGGATTTCCTATATCAGTAACTTCGATGAAGGGACTGAGTGTATGATTGCTGAGTTTGCTGATACAAATATATGAACAAGGGGCAGGAGTAGGCCATTCAGCTCCTCAAGCTTGCTCTGTCATTTAATAAGATCATGGTTAATCTGGTAGTAACCTCAAATCTGCATCCTGCCTACCCCCAATAACCTATTACACCCTTGCTTAACAAGAATCAATCCACCTCTGCCTTAAAAATATTCAAAGACTCTGCTTCCACCACCTTTTCAGGAAGCGAGTTCCAAAGACTCATGACCCTATGAGTGAAAAAATTTCGCCTCATCTCCGACATGTTGACTGTGCCAGATTACCTTGAAATTATCCAAGTGCTCTGCTATAGCTTCTTTAATAATAGCTTCTAACATTTTCCCTATAACAGATGTTAAGCTAATTGGCCTGTAGCTTCCTGCTCCCTGTTTCCCTCCCTTTTTGCTATCTTCCAGTCTAATGGGATCTTTCCTGAATCTAGGGAGTTTCAGGAAATTAAAATCAATCTATCAACTATCTCACTTGCCACTTCTTTAAAGACCCCAGGATGAAGCCCATCAAAACCCAGGCACT